>NC_080710.1:23285779-23585779 GCF_019097595.1 Hemibagrus wyckioides | reverse complement strand
ACACACACAGAGAGAGTTGGCCTGTTGGCTGTAGCTTGTTCTCTCCCACACAGAAAGACTGAACTCTCATTTTATTCTAAACATCAAAATTTCATTACACCACTGGATTCACTGAGCAAAACACTTTCCTCAGTAAATATACAGCAGTAACATTTCTCATCAAAATCACCATGACTAACTGCAGATATATATGAATTCTATACAGGCTTAATGACGCTGACAGTGCTGTTTAGATTTCTATTTATTTTGATGTGCATTCAAACCTTTTCACTGTACTGCAAAAATGACAACAATACTATTCTATTCTCTTCTATTCTGTTCTCTTCTATATCACATTGTTGAATTCTATTTCATTCTATTTCACTATTTTGATAAAATAATTTACTCCATTCTAATCCACTCCACACTATTCTGTTACTCTATTCTATTGTTGTTCGTTCTACTTTCTGTCTATTTAGCTGTTTTCCTCCAATGTATTGTGTTTTATTCTATCTCAATCCATTCTATCTCAATCCATTTTGTATTGGTTTATACTTTATATGCTCTATGCTACTCTATTCTATTCTATTACTGCATTCTATTATATTCTACCTCCATCTCTCTTACTCCACTCTATGCTACTCTATGTTCCTTTATTTCTAGTTCACTGTTTTGCACTGCCCAGTTCTGTAACTGCTACTCGATTCTGCTGTAATATTCCACTGTATTCTATTTTATTTCATTTCATTTCATTCTGCTTTATTAAATTTCATTGCATTGTATATTGCTGTTGTATTAATTTTTTCTTCCTTTCTCTTTTCTGTTCTGTTCTATTATATTCTTTTATTATTATATTCTATTATATTTAAGGGCTGAACAGTTGGCTCAGAAAATGAATGAAAGTTAAATGAGCTTACTGATGCTCTTCCAACCAAAAGACCTTGATTTTTGGTGATTAATTGAAATCCAAGTAAGGTTTATGGTAAGGTTTATGACATTTAACACTTACGCTTCACAATGAGTTCAGCATAGCTGGACACGCCCACTCCCTTGTCTGATTGGACGATGCAGCGGTAACGACCTGAATCCCCCTTGGTGGTGTTCACCACATCGAATGTTGCCATGTAGCGCCTGAGGTTCACCGGCTTGGTGTCCTTCATCGGAGCCTCTCGGCCTCCAATACCCTGAGAAGAATAAGAGGAATTTCAGATATTCCTGTAATAGTACAGTAAACAAACACATTCCTGCCTGTTAGAAAACATTCCTGTGACCTGGGATGTGGGACGGAGTGCAAGGCTGCTGTAAAATTAGCCAAAATGGAAAACATGAATATGAATAATTTAGGCAGTTCGAGGAGCTCAGCATCCCTGAGGGATAATTTAGAGAATAGTTTGAGGCATGCTTTTGATGTCTGATCACGAGGTCTGGACATTCCTCAGGAGTGTTTATCAGTGAATGAAGCAAAAAGCAGGCAGGCAGCTGCTGATCTCCTGGGAAAGAAGCACACACAGCCTTGGACTACTCATAGAGCAGGAACTTTATGGTGTATAAAACTTTAGAGAGAAAAGCAGTTCCAGCCAAACTGACTCAATGGACTGGATACATCCTCGCAAACTCTAATCTAAAGTGAGTTTCAATATCAGACTGTTCAGCCAAACTAAGAGCTCTGTACATCTGTGTGTGTGTGTACTTATTTCTGTACTCCTACTCTGTTTATATAGTGGAATGGTGGATTCTCAGAGAGAAAGAGAGAGAGATCTGTTTATTCTTCTCTGGGCACGCACTCATTTGCACTGATTCCCTACAGCTGTCACACACACACACACACACACACACACACACACACACACCACACACACTCGCATGCACTTCAACATCCACTAACACACAACTGTGTGTTCTTGTGCCTGCACATCCGCATGCTGTGGGCAGATGGGGACATTTATTCCTCGGAAATATTTCTTCATTAATGTCACGAGACGCATCTCTCTGATCGACTGTGTTTCATCTTCGCTGTTGCAAAAAGCCGAGTACGACATTAATAACCGGGAAGTTTGGAAAATAAAATAAAAATTTAAATAAAAGACAGCAGGCAGACAGTGTTACCTGTAACCACAGTTTGTAGTTCATATGGTCCTTGGGCTGGCCGTTGATGGTGCAGTGGAAATTAGCCGTTTGTTTGGCATTAGCCTCGCCACCTTTAATATGCAGGAAGTGTGGGGTACTCACTGCAACACAAACACAAAGATCTTAGTGGCTCCATTTATATTTACATACATTTTTATCATTACTTATGAACTTCATGATTATTGGATAATGAGAGCAGGGGATGAGCAGCAGTTTGTGTTATTTCCTCTTCTTACTCCAGCCACAAATAGATCTGAATTAATAAATTCTTATATTTATATTGTGTTACTTATACAGGAATCATAACATATATAATCCTCAATTTCAGTGGATTAAAAGTTATTATATTATATCCATCAGCATTTTATGTAAAGACATGTATACCATGGAGAAGAATTTCATATCACATTAATATTTCTTTTTTTTAAGAAAAAAAAACCTAATTCATTTATAATGCATGTCTAAGGGCAGTTGTTGACTTTTCTTAAACCCTTAAATCCCTTAAACAGACGTGAGCAAACGTCTGACAAAAACGGTTTAACATTTTAATTGTTTAAACAGAAAGTATTTTTAGTTTTAATCAACTTTTAAGAACTGAAGCATCATATTAAAAGACAATTTTAGGTGATTTACACAAATACAGTTTAAGAAATTTTCAGAAAAAGAACAGAAATAATGAAAAAGTGTACTCCAAGTGTACTGAGTTACATTTACAACATCAGTAATGCACAGTGACGGACATTTCCCTCTGGCAGTTCGTAGTTATATTTATACAGAGCTTAAGTTTCAAACACATTCGACTTAAGAAATCACAAACTATTAGAAATAAAGAAATATGAAATGTTGAAATCATTGTCCGATGTTATCGCTCATACCCAACAGATGCACTAGTATTCCTTTAACATCTTAAATAAACCCAGTAAAACATGAAATAATTCTAACTCAACCATGGCCTGTGCTCCCTGTCTTATATACCCCTCAAGGCAAAACTGTAAAGACTCGGATGTTTATTCTTCCAGGTCAGAAGTGTCAAAGTTTTCAATTAGGATACTCTGCTGAGAGGCAATGAGACCATGCAGCATTCCTGGTATTTATTCCAGCCAGTGAATGCAGCCTGTTCCCTTCAGCTCAGGTTCAAGGCAAGTGAGGAAGGTTTTACAGACACAGCATTAATATACACTGGGAAATAAAAAGAGGCAGGCTTCTGATGATGGCTTTGGGCTTCAGATGATTTTTTTCCCCCACTCTTAAGACCACACCATGGGCAGTGAGCTCACCAAATATCCTCATGAAAGGCTGATTATAGTTTAATGTTATTATATGTTCTGACAACAAAGGAAAAAATATTAAAATGGAATCTGGGTTGATGTGAATACATGATAGAAAGTTATATATAAACATGACAAAGAACACAGGTAAGGATGAAAGTCCATATTAATTGAATTAAGCTTGTGTGTGTGTGTGTGTGTGTGTGTGTAGCCTTGAGTGCAACACCGGAGAATTGACTTGTACTTAGCACACAGAAGGCAATTAAAGCAGGCTTCAGACCTCTGGCTTGCTGTTTCTCTTTCTCTTCATTCATATCTCGTTTGACGTGGACAGACTGTGTGACCCTTAGTAATGACCAGCAGCTACTTTTACTTTCAGCTAGAATTCAAAACGTGCTAAATTGGTGTTAAGGAAAAACATTTGGATCATGTAAGCCAGTTGTTATAAGATTAAAACTTGTCAAGGGGCATTTAGAAAAATAAAACAAAGTTGCACTAATGTTGTTGAAAAGATTTAACTTCAGTTCAATACAAATTTAATTTCATAACCATTTAAAAAGGAAACCAGCAGATCACTTTTCACTTAATTATTTTTCATGGAAAAGAAAAAGAAAACATTCTTTCACGAAAATTAAATAAAGACACACTGATTATTAAAATAGAAGTGAAGCATTTGTTACTCATTTCTCACTGTCGGAAATTGACAGAAAATCTGGTCAGTGATTAGCAGAAGTTTGGTTACGTGCGATGTTCTTAACACTGGAAGCCGCTGAGCATCTGGTTACCATTTATTTCACGAATGTTTGACTGCCTAAGTCAGGATTTATATCACGTACAATGTTGTCAGCTACATGGCAATATATTATCATGTTAGCACTTCATTAGCATTGTGGAAAAGGACCGAAGAAAACTTAATAGAAACACGTGAGGAGAAGTGTAAGTGTTTCAATGCATTGTAGCGGCATTGAATAAAAACTAATCATGTTTATTGCACTGATATTGACATCATATTTAACCTTTTTGGTACAGTCATGTATGGTGACCTGTACAAGATACAATAGCAAACAAAGTCACAATAGAAAATCAGTGAAATAAATTTCACTGATGTGTTCAAGTTGTGGATTTGCATGTTTAGCATGTTAATGTGTTTTTATCATTTTATTATTGTTTTTTCTGTTTTTATTTGTTAGATATTTTTGATCTATTATACTGGAATTATTCAATTGTTTACAGAGGATGTGGTAAATTTGTAATTAGTGGTTAAGGTGTTGGGCTACTGATGGGTAGCTTGTGAGTTTTAATCCCAGGACCACCAAGCCGCCACTGCTGGGCCCTTAAACAAGGCTCTTAACCATCAACTGCTCATCTGTATGAAATGAGATAAAATGGAAGATAAAATGATAAAAAAGCAGATACTTCAAGTAGACACTTTATACTTTAGTGTATAAGTGAGAGTCTATCAAAAAGGAAAATGCAATGAACTGGAGATACAAAAAAAACAGTGAGAGTTATAAGTAATGTGGAAAATATCAGGAGGCAGAGATCTGATAGGAAGCTGAAGGAATTATGGAATGACTGATGGAATAAGCGAAGGACCGACACAGCATGAGAGCAGAAGATGAAGGGGTGAAAAGTCAAACGCTGCGAGAGAGAAGTGGATTAGCAGGTGGAAGACAGAAGGTGAAAGCTGAGATGGAGTGAAGAGCGGTTGCAAAGAGACACCAAGCAGCTCAAAAAAGCTTTATAGGCATCGCTCTTCTCGTTTTCAAGCCTGAGCTTGACAGTGAGTAAAGCTTCAAGGTGAAATAATACGGTGAGGAACTTCTTACACATGACCACTAACAACACAGCCATGTTGCCTAAATATTATTATAAATTAAACAGCATGTGCGAGAAAGGAATGCATTATCTCATCTTGACAGATATCATAACAGATATCAGGCCACGCGATCAGAGTTAATCCTGAATGACAAGCCAAATGAAATGGAAATTATAAAGTTAATGCGTCTGTCCTTTCTCATTTCCGCAGCTCTGTTTTATGGAAATCTGATTTTATGAAAGCTTAGGATCAGAGAAAAACACAAATTTGGTGTTTTGTGTCTTTAGTCAGTCAAAGCGTACATATAATTAGTCTACAATTGGCCCTGGCAAGCTAGTTTCATGTTAATAATAAATTAGTCATGTGTGGTGTCCAGAGTGATGTGTCAAAGCATATTACCAAAACAAATCCCTTATACCACTTATTGTCATTATTTCTTCTGTCAAGTGACCGGTCTCATAACAAAGTGCCCATGCCCAGTCTCCAGGGAAGCATGCGTACCATACAGGGGAATGCGGGCGGAGCCGTAAATAGTGCAGAACACTGATGGCATAAACAAAGCCATCATTCAGCTGCCATTTTTAGAATAAAACACACTAGGACTAGTGCAGTGATTATTTTCTTTCTCTTTTTTTCAGTGTCTTTTTGGTGCATTGAAAAAGGCAACGTTACAATTTCTCATAACATCAGTTTTATTTGTATACATTTACCAAATGTAATATTTTCTTGATTTAACAGATCTTGTCCTATCCGTTATCCGATAACAAAATCCACTGCTGTCAAGTTTGGCTCAATCTCAGCTAGCTCCTTCTTCACTACATATGCTCACTACATAAGATATGACATAACAGCCTTGTATAATATGTGTAGTGTTTTTGAGTTTTAGCCACAGTAAAAGTGTCTTTTATTCATTTTCCAAAATGATTTGCACAGCTGCTGTATAGATCTCTGCCCACCACTGAAAAAAAACCTTTTTTTGTGCTGAACACATTAATGTGAAATAGCTCATACTAAAAAAAAAAAAACAGTGTCTGATGAATCCAATGGATGTTTACTTTTACAGTTACTTAATTAGTCCATCACCAGGGAATGGTGCTGGATATCAAGCCTCAACACAATGCCATGTGAAAAAGCATCACATGACCTACCAACTAATTCATTTCATTAACACAAGAAAAAGTGATAGGTTTGAATTGGCATGTTTAAGAATAGTACATTCTTGTAATATTCAGACTTTGGCATATATTACATACAGATATTTGGCAGGTACAAATTGGGAACAAAATGCAGAGTGCATTAGAATGAAAGAGTGACAGAGAGAGAACTTACTGCACTGATGTCCCTGGAGTGAAATGTCCTTAATAGCCAACAACCCGGGCTGTCCTGAGGTCACAACTTCAAATATGAGCTAGAGAGAGAGAGAGAGAGAGAGAGAGAGAGAGAGATTGAGTTTAAATGACTTAATATTAAATCAAATCAATTCACAATAAAGTGCATGAAGAGCTCAGGTTAACGTTATGGAAATGATTCAGATGTTGATGGATTTTTTTACTACAGGTGTGCATTTCACAGGACCCAACAAAAAAAAGCCTTTTTTCCTGTTTGTATTGTGTGAAAGCAGGTGGTCACAGAAGCTTGCAGATCAATAAAAGGCCACAAACATTAACATGACAGTGTGCAGGTTGCCGTTTTCATCCATTCATCATTAGTAACTGCTCTGTTCTGTTCAAGGTCACAGATTCTGAAAAACAAGTTTGTCAGAAAATTTCTCAGGCAATAATGACTACAAGATTGATCAGTAGGAGTGGGTAGGAATCTCTTGCTTGTACCTCAGTGCGAGTTTCCTCTCTGTTAGAATAAACAGTTGAACAGTAGAAAACTGTAAAAACAGTGAACAGCTGGTTAGTTTTAAGAGGCCCAGCATGTTTGTGCGCCCCTATGTTTTCAGAGGAGGCTCTGTGAGTCTGTTCTGTCCATACGTTCATCAAAACCAACAGGCATCTTGCTATTGCGAGAAAACTGATTTTCCATAAGGCTCAGCGGAGTCAGATTTCCGTGACCTCTTTACATTACCGATTTCGGTTTTCTAAAACAGCCGCTCTGAGTCGTCTATCAGTTGATCTTTTTTTACAGGCAACATTGTCACTCTCTCAGTCTGACCACCAAACCACACAACAGATGGATGGAGAGAAAGAGCGACAGAGGAAAGAGGAAAGGGGGGGGGATGTGAGCAATGTGTCTCACTAACCCTATCACTCAGGAAGCAACTGGTTAAAACACACATGCTGCCTTTTCCTGTGGGATCAGATTTCTGGAAGCCTGCTACAGACTCGGTTTACATCAGACTTGACGCGTGCAAACAGCACCCACTTATCCAATCATTTCCACTCAATGTCTCTATGATTGTTATTTCTTCTCCCATTCCTTTACTAACTCAATAACTCTTGAAAGTGGCTTGCCAACTTGCAAGAGGACAGAAAAAAGTTGGTTTGATGATTTTTAAGGTGAGTGTCAAGATGGAAAAGAATGTGTTCTTGAGAGTGCTGATAGGAAGAAAAGTGAAAAGCGTGATGGAAAGAAAGTGGAATGATGCGGGTTTATAAATCTACAGAAATATTTACACATAATTGAAAGTCTGTGGAATATCAATGTTAGTATTCACATGCATTAAATTATTTTTTGTATATAGCTTTTAACAATATTTTCTTTCAGGATGTGGATTTGGATCTCAGTGATGGCACAAATGCCAAGGAAAAACTGCATGAGATGACATGAGATAGAAACCTTGTGAGGGACCAGACTCTTCATCATAAGATAAAAGATATGCCAAAAGTCTGTCAATGAAAATGTCCTCTTCTTCTTCCTCTCTCAAAAGAAAGGAGTAAATTCTTTTACAACCATTTAGGCTGCCCTTGAGTTAATACAAAAAGACATCTTTTTAAATACAGAAGAGCAGGAAAGTGGTCAGCTTGTCTAAAACTTATCATTCTATTTTATAAACCATTATTTCGGCTATTAAAAAGGGATTTGTGGATCGATAATAACAGCAGGTGACAGTTTTTCCTCAAACCCATTTACGTTGCCTAGTAGATCTCGAGTGTGTCATTCCAATGAACGCTGAACAAAGATCACCCAAACAAGTCATTAGTGCTAGATAACACTGAGAGGCCGTTCAAACGTGATGCTTTTTAGGTCATTCAAATGGGTTTAAATTGATTTCCATTCCGCTTTATTCTGAGCAACAATTGTAAGTGGCCTGGCCGCTAATTAGCGCTTTATGAGGGGCTAATTTAAAAGAAAATGAAAAGCCAGTCTTGGGCATGTTAAATGTCATGGTGAGCTGGAGGGAGATTAAATCTGTGGTGTTGATGTGTGTCACCACACTGCACAGTAAAAACCTTCTGGTCCCCAGAGGTCTTTTAAATATGGCCAATGCGCCATGGGTTCTCTGTTGCTGGACTGTTTTCATTAGCTGAATGTATAATTGCTCAATTACCGAGGCCATTATGGGTTCTTACGAATCTGCATTATATATAGAAGCAATCATTGTGAGACAAAAGGCTTATACAGACATTTATTTTGTTTGCCTCAGTAGTTATTGGATTCTATACATAGCAGAACAGGTTGCCTGAAATGTATAAGAGGCTGTGATAGGTCTGAACAATACAGTGGACAATTTAGACAACTGTATAATGGATCAATTAGTGTATCACTACAATTCGTAAATGCCTCATAGAAAGTAAGCATTAGGCTTCGGCTCCTTTCGTCATCTTGATCGATGCATATATATATATATACTTATATATATATATATATATATATATATATATATATATATATATATATATATATATAGCTGTTCTTTGAGCTCCAAGCTCTCCGCTTTCATTCGGAACTGATCACGCACGAGTGGTCTTTTCTGCACACCTGTAATTGTGATCCAGATGCTATAAATTGAAGCACAATAACATATTTCAGAACCAAACACCACAGTATGTCAGTGAAGATCAGAGAGCACCAGGCCATGGACATTAGCATATTCAAACTGCGTACTGTTATTTATTAAAAGTTTTGAAACGCGACCAAACTGGAGGAGTAATTAGAGCCGGTGGTGTTCTCTCATTGTACAGCAGGAGAAAAGTGCAAAGGGAGATGAGAAAAGGATAAAAACACAAACCATGCAATTACAAAATAAGAGACAAAGTAAGTTCTCAGTACCAGGTGGTTTCATTTTGACAAACACTTAAGATACTGTGCAATTATACAAACCCATAATTACCTCTCCATAGCTAATTATCTACAATAACATAGACTGCGGATTCTATTGTTAATCATTGTAATATTAAGAAGTCGTAACTGCAGTCTTCACCAATAACACCTTGCTGCGGCATAGAGAAAGAGAGCTGAGAAGATGAAGAAATTTCTCCAGCCTCCCACCCCAAATACCCAGCAGGTGGTGGTTATTTCTCAGGAGACCTCAGTTTTCATTTAGAATTCCTTCTTCTTTCTGGAGTGCTGCATCCATATGATAATATATTACATCATACGCATGTCTACATGCTGCTTCTCTGTTGCTGGGAAGCAATTTGACTCTAAATCGGGGATCGTCAACTGTATACGACCCCTGTATATTTTTTATCTACTATATAACTGTCAGACCAGACTAGCTATAGAACAGGAGAATTTCCAAAAAAAATTTTTTTCAGAAATGTAATTGTAATTGCTTATGTGTAAGAAAGGTATTTCAATAAAATTGGACATTTTTGCTAGTGGAATAAACACATAGATCCAAATCAATACATCTTCTTAGTTTGGAGTGAATTCATAGAGAAATTGATAAAGACTACCAGACATGGTCGAGTACCCCTAATTACCCCCAGTTATTGTGATTTTATACTGACGGAACCTGGAAACTGCACAATCTCACATGTTCAAACTGTAATGAAAACAGAAGTAATACTAAGTTAAAACATGTGTCAAGCACTCCATGGCCATTTCATGGAACTTCATCCAACTCTCTATCACAGGGTCTCCACTTTTGTCTTCCAATCAAATTCTCAAACCGGAGTCTTCATTGCATAAAAAACTATAATAAAAATGTTGTTCCATACCTAGGACCCTACACCATATGTAACTTTAGATGGGTTTCAGGATGTACTGAATCTTACAGCACACAAGATGAAGTGTATTGCAGAATTCAGAAATTAGTAGTGCACACTTTTCATACCCCATGTAACAAGCAAGCATCTTGTTTAAAAGGTCGATTATCATGAAGTTAAATCAAATTAAAAATTTCGAATGATCTCCCTTCTGAATCAGTTTTGTAAAAGCCATTAAAGCCATTTTGAAGTCTACGTACTAAGAACCAAAGAAATAAACACTTCTCAATGAGTAGCAGTTCTCCTTTCTGTCTAAACCTTGATACATTTGCTGCCTCTTTTCCTCCGTTTGTGCTGAAATGTTCATCTCCAGTTGAGTCAATGAAAGCTCTCCTATGGTGCCACTTCTTTACACAATGACTTTTCAGCCGTTAAAGGTGCATGCTGGGTCCTTACTGAACGACTGAGGTTCAGAGACTGGTTCTTATTCTGCCTCTATTCAGTCAAACCCAGAGGAACAGTCCAGAATCAGCTGCAAGAGCACCAGGAGTCGATTTTGCAAGAAGTAATTGGGACTTTCTCTTGCAATTAAAATAGATTCCCTACGAGGATCAACAGGCAGTGCTACACCAGCATGGCAGGTGTCAAATCAGGCTACCTGAGCAGCTTAGTGGTTACATGTCAAATGTGAATGAGCTCTTTATGTGAACTGAATTCATTAAGATTCTCTACAGCGTATGATGCCAAAAAAAGCTTGTTCTGCTGTTGTGAAGATGGTAAACACCATGAACCAGAGTCTAGGAATTTCAGAATCATTATGATGACAATAGCAACATGTTTCTTTTCCCCCGTTAAGGTCAATTATGATTCCAAGACCACAATTAAGAACCTTTCTGCAGCCATTTCCCAAGATTCTGCCATCTCAAATTCTTCATTTTTTTTTGATAGTTGCCTTTTAAGATGGAAACAATTTAAAGCCTTATTCCTAACAGGAGATAGACCATAAAGGCTGGCTCTGACTATTCTGACAGCACCTGTGTCAAGTTATGTAAAACATCACATGTTGGAACAATGTATATTTGCAGCTCAGTAATACCGATGTGTTATGTGTATTTTCTCTGGCATTCCGGCAATTTCTATAATACTCATAATCATAAGTTACTCCTGCTTAGAGATTTCTGCACTTGTGACTCCCCTTCTGCTGTTGGATCTCCACTTCCCAAAAACAGTTTATGCCCAAGTCCCATAATCAGATAATCTTATCTGGATACTGTAGCCTTGTACTTAAGAGCTGTGGTAATGATAAAGAGCTCGTTCCAGGACTCTTATTCACTATATCCTCACACTAAACATCTATTCAGCACGCTTAAGTACTGTTTACCTTTACTTTTCCCCAGCTATATATAGCAATGATTTATAATCTCACTGTCCAGTGTGACCCAGAAGATGATGGGTTTCCTTTTGGTTCTCTCAGTGAGGTTTTCATTGTCATCGTTTCCTCTGGTTTGCTCATTATGGGTCTCTATCTATTTCCAGATTCTGTACAACTGCTTTATGACAGTAACTCTAGTTAAAAGTGCTATAAAAGTACTGAAATGGATATCATGACACTGTAGTAAGAGAGTATATTTTCTCCCACCTTGAATTAGAGTTAATGAGGTTTTGATGCTTGGCATGTAAAATTATCATCATTATGTGGTTCTGATAAAGCAGAAGCATATTGCGCTACAGCACTAATTGTCATAGCATAATACACTGACATGTAAGCACAGAAAGTGTTAAAAGAACCATATATCTTTTGCAATAAACCTTTATTAGCATTCATGTAGGTTGATGCCAGTTGTCATGTAGCACTTATGTATGCGTCATAGCATTGTGAACAAAGTCCTGAATAACATATCACTGATAATTATACCTCTTGCTGGACTATACAGATTAATAGAAGTATACTGATGAGCTAGAAAAGTTCTCACCTGGTAAAAGTTGGGCCAGAAAGTGCTGACTGCCAGTTCAACTTGCTTCCATGTATGAAAAGCAGGTCCGGATGAGTTCCACACAGGGAGGCCCACTGGACTGTTGTTCTCTTTGACATAGATGTAGAGCTGGCCAGGACTCGAGCCTTCACCGCTGGCTCCATAATACTGGAATATAAGGCAGTGTGTATCGTTTTCCTTTAGCTGAGGGACAATCAGTTGAGCTCTCTGGCCAGGGAACCTTCCAGAGGTGTTCACCATCATAAAGGCTGAGCCTGCACAGAGAAAAAATGATATTTAAGTACATCTACAGGGATGTATGTAGTTGTAGCATGCTATAGGATTCTTTCATATGAGAAAACGACAAACAGGAAAATATGCCACTGAAATTAGTTTGTATTTTTTACATATTTATACACCACATACAGTATATATAAATATGTGTGTGTGTGTGTGTGTGTGTGTGTGTGTGGACAATATATTGCTCAGAAAAATCTTGATCACTGCTGTAAGCAAACTTGAGCACACACATCAACCTACACAGCTGTTTGTCCCGGAAAGACAACCCTCACTAGACACATTGTTCTCTGCTCTACCGTGCGGACACACCAAGGTCACCAGATACACACAAGACTTCCTCTGTCCCAGCAATCACAGCGAAACACTGTGCATATTTCAAATCTTGAGGTTCACTATGAAATAGGCGTAAAACTATTCGATCACTTAACAAAGTCAAGTCTCAAGGTTTTCTTTCCACATTCACTCATTAACTGCAGTGAGAAATTCAAGATACGATCAGTGAGCAAACTGAAATGTGCCAGTCAGTGATCTAAACCATATGCTCCAAAAAGCCCGAATGTGTGAACAGTTTGCTCGGCTAACACCATGACAGAAGGAAGGGTTCAAAACACACAGAGGAAGTGTGTCTTCAGAATGGTTAATGAATAACCTCTGCATAACATTAAGAGCAGCTTTTTTTTTTTTGTTTAATCCTAGAAACCTAGCTATTGACACTGGAGGCTGTGTGTTGACACAACTCAGAGAGAGAGAGAGAGAGAGAGAGAGAGACAGACAGAGAGAGAGAGAGAGAGAGAGAGAGAGAGAGAGACAGAGGGAGATAGACAGACTCATCAGGAGTCATTTTCACACATTTTAAGTGCATGAAATTAGCTTGGCATGTTTGTTATGGTATGTCAAGTGACAAGATTGCGGGGAGTTGCTCTGGCTTGCATCTGCCTTCACTCTTTATACAGGAATGTAGATTAACCCAATAGTAGATTAAACACAAACACTGGAAAGCGTATATATATATATATATATATATATATATATATATATATATATAAAATGTGTGTGTGTGTGTGTTTTATTTATTTTTTCATCCAAAAATCATTTTCTACATGTGTGCACTGTGTTTCTTTCCTTACAGTTATTACACTTTTTACACTTGTATCGATTTATCTTTTATTTGATCCTGGCCATTCTTTCATTTTTAACTACTATAAATGATTCACTACCTACATTTAACCTAATACAGAAGGTGTGTGGCTACAAGAGTGCAGAATTTACATTTAAGTGGTTATGAGAGAAAATTCCTCCACATTCTCCACTGCGGTCCTTAATGCTGGGCCTAATGCAGAAATTCACAACAATTCCTCTCTTGACAATGTTTCTTAACCACACAAAAAAGGTACACAGTCTCCATAGCCTGCAGACATAATCATACTACTGAAGTGTCAGAGTCAGACAAACACCGAGCATATTCACCGCAGCTCCTTCAGGCAAGGGTTAAGTCAAAGCACATAACACACATAGCATACATTTATCATAACATAAATCTGAAACACTTCAGATCCCTGTGTAAACAGATGAGAAATAGAGACTACAGTGATGTTATGTTGAGTCTCAGACTGCTGGAAGCACACATGTCACTGTCAGCACTCAACTCTGCCCTCACATTCCTTCTAATCCCTTTCTAACATTTGTTTTCTTTTCACTGCACTGCATATATGATATAAAGGCCTCAGTCCAAGCTGAAACCTGTGGTGTTTATGTTTATTTCAGTCTTAAAAAAATCCTATCATTTCATATATGATTCAATTTCTGAACGTTAGAAAGGATAAAGTTGTCGTTATTAGGATATTTTTGTGGTCATTTGTTCATTTCCAGTAACGAATATTTAGCTAAAATCCTATCCCAGTGAATACCAAAGCCAGATTTGAATGCATCATCTGATCACCAGCTAACAGTGTGTGTAAAGACTGATAAACTGTTAGTGAAATGCAACGTCTGTACCCCATATGCCACAAGTCATCACACAATGAACTCATTACTGAACTGCTGAGACGGCACTACACTGGAGCCATCACCTCTTAGTAAGTAACCCAAGACATATGTGTGTGTGTGTGTGTGTGTGTGTGTGAGAGACAGAGAGAGAGAGAGAATAAGCATGAGAGACTACAAGAATTCCACATAACTACAAAAAAGCCATAGTCTTCATGTTACCTGGATTATTTGTGTGTTCATGACTGTTATTTGTGAATAAAAATGCTTATGTGCCATAAAATCTTTTAACAGATTGAATCCACAAAGACATGTCCAAATCTCTACCCCAATCCCAGCTCACTTTAATGGAAACCCTTTACTGTGTCAAGACAGATGATCCATGTTCCTCGTCTAGCTCTGGACTCGTTGTTTGTTCCACTACAGGGCCGCTGTTTAGTTTGTGAACCCTGTTTTGGCAACCTTTAAACTGTTTTTTTTTTTTATATAACAAATAATTTCTCTGTACAAAACACTTCTGGAAGTCAGACATACAGAGCAGAGGTCAGTCAGTATCCGGTTCACTAGAAAGAGAGAGCGGGAAACAGTATGTTGTTTTAGTTTCAGGCCCTCAGCTGCGTTCCCGTCCTGCAGGGCGTACCATGGAAACGAGGAGAGTGGAGCACGGATGCAGCAAGCAGGTTAGTCTGAATTAGTCCATTAGTATTTCATGGCTACCTTTGAAACGTGGCCTTGAGCTGAGGCCTAGAGAGAAGACGGATCAATAAGACCACAATACTTTCTCAAGAGCAGTGAGGGGCAAATTGAGCTTGAGAGGCTCCATGCCAGCTCTTGACAATCACCACTCTGTGGGTCAAGGGTTATTACAGAGGCACTCCTGTCTATTTCTGGATTATAAATCCCTAATCATGGAGCACAACTTTCTAAAGATGGAGATAAAGATGGACCTTTGGATAATGGATACATGATGTCCATTTATATGAAGAAAAAAAAAAGTGTGTACTTGCAAATAAACCCAGGCGCAATTTAAATAATACAATTCAGCTCCAGTTGATTGCTTCAACATGCTTTTGAAAGGTAGTCTTTTTAAAAGTCTAATCATGAGTCATGGATCTCAAGAACAGAACCAAAGAGACTGACTGAAATAAGCTGAGGGTTAATGGTATTGCTCTGGCAGGCCATGAAAATCTGAACTTGTAATTTATTGGTGTTTCACTGTAAAACATAATAGCCTGGTTGAGTTATTAACACATTTCTCCTCTTTAACTCCATTTGCCGTGACAAGCTTTGGATTTTGAACTCAAGTTTATAAGTTTCCGAAAATGAAAAATTGTCTTGACTATTTGTGAGATGAAAGGTTGGGTTTACTCACATTATCAAGACAGTAGGTGAACTTCCATTTCTAAGTTTTACCACGTTGAAATGTTTGAAATATTTAACTAGCTTGAAATGCTTTACAGTGTGAGAACCTTAACCACTTGTAGCCACCTTTTTCTAAACCATCAGCAATAGAAACAAATATATTGTATGAAGTTTCATAACATCATTAGTCATCTCCATCACAAGAAACTTAATATCAAATTCATGGTTTTGAAAGCCATTTCAAAGGGACTAATGTATAAATCAAAACTGTGCTGTGTTCACACAAGCAAGGGACAAGTCATTTGTGATATTTGTAATTTGCCTTGTGTGGGTGTGTATGGTAACCACAGCCACTGCTGCTTGTGGGTGTATACTGTCTGGCTTTCTGACATGAAATAGTACTCCCCAAAAATGTGTGCAAAAGAGAGTAAAAATTTACCTTTGTTTAAAATGTATTTTGTGAAAATAAAAGATATGGTTCATTTTAAAGCACCGGAGTGAGGTAGACACTAACACTGTGAGAGTAGAGGATGCTGGGAACGATGGAAAACCTGTGCTGTGGAAAGGACTGGAATAAATTCACTGGAGATGTATCATATCTATACCATGGTCATGTGTAGCTTTGTTGTGTGCTCCATTTCCATTCTCAATAAATTAACAGTGTATTATTATTTAAGCATTTTAAAACTGTCAGAGAGAAAAACGGCAATGGTTATAACCAGTACAATGACACAAAACGCCTACTGAAGGATACACTGGCATTTAAAAAGCACAGAAAATTATACCGATGGACAAGCTTGTTCCAAACATCAGCTGTCTGGTTTGTAGCTCATTCTGGAGCAGCCTTTAATCAGTGGGAGATTTCAACACTCTGAGTTTCCTCTGTTAGGGTCTGTACCTGGATTGAGCATGTCTGAACCTGCACTCAATACACATGTAATTACAAGGGGGAAGAAGATTGCGAACAGACACCTTTACATCAACTGAAGGGTTTCTTTGTGGTAGCAGCTGCAAAACAATGACCAAGGCATGACAACATGCTCAGTCTTGTCCATTTGTGCTTTCCGGTATCTAGCTGAAATTGAAGGTTGGGGTGTTAAGTTTCCCCTTTTGGATGATTCATTTCCTAGACAATCATATCGTTGATCTCTTTTAGCCTCTGTGAAATGCAACGGGTAGTGATTTGATCATTCAAAACCACGGAAATGCTGCAGCTTCTTAAGAAAGCTGAAAGGACTGGGATAAAAAAAGGGGGGGGGGCAAGGCAGGGACTGACCCCTCAGTTGAGATTGAACCTCCCTTCGAGATCATTCATTAAAACCTTCTATTAAAACCTTATTGCATTGAACTAATTTAACTGCGCTTTAATTATTGACCCCCAAGAGAAACAAAGAAGAAAGAGAGAGAGAGAGAGAAGGAGAGAGCATTTAATCCAGTGTCTCTTTCAAAACCAGCATGTCTGTGACATTATAACATCAGCTTGTGTCCATAACGTTTCTGGGGCTAAAAGAGAGACACCGTACTTGATTAAACTGTTTAACCATCAATTAATAACCAAATCTGATACTTTAGTTTAAGTGATGCCTAAAGGAATATTAATGCCTGCTTTGAGCAGCTTTGTATTGTACTATATGTTATCAATATTGTGATATAGACACGTTTTTTCATTCCTATCATGTCAGGCATATTTTTAGTTTTTGTAAATGTTGCACAAAAATACACCATATTGTTGGTGCTTTGTTAGCAAAACCATAGACGTCTTCTGGTATTGTGGTACAATATTCTTCCCCCGTCCCTCACGTGTGAGCCCTATGCGAATGACATAAAATAAAAAATAAAATGATTTCTATTTGAAGTGTCTGAAATATATATTCACGTACTTCATGTAATTCAAAGAGATTTCATTTTAATATGTAAAACACTATAAATATAGAAGCAGAAGTCTTTCATGTACACACTTTCAACATCCTTAGATTGTTTTCAGGTGAAGAGGGATCACCACGTTCATACAGCTAAAAAGTCTGTGAAGTGATGAGAATACTTTCGACTGTCACCGATCCCTTTAATCTCACTTTCATAGCTTCAATAATATTCTTATACAGAAAATAAGATAATACATTAAGATACAAGACCATTTGATTGTCATTGGAGTAACATCTATAAGTACTGGCTTACAAGCACAAAGCTGAAATTTCTCTGTTATCTGTGGAGCGCACACGAACACAATAGCCCGTTCTCTCACCAGGTGGTGAAATACACTCTATTTCTATCTTCTTGTAGATGCCCAACAATGCGAGCTGATCAACAAGATCTGAGAGAAACGCAGCGGTCCGCTCTCTCCCCAATTCACATTCAGCTGCCGTATGATGTTTAAGCGGGAGTCCAAAACAATGAGGTGACTGACTACACACGTTACTGCCATGAAAAACGGAAGACCTGCAGTGAATGGTAATAGACTGGGGATGAATATAAAAATAAAATAAAATAAAATAAAATAAAATAAAATAAAATAAAATAAAATAAAATAAAATAAAACACGATAAAAAATAAAAAAAAAATAAAAAATAAAAATAAAAAATAAAATAAAATAAAATAAAAAAAAAAACGCTCACATTTATTCAGATATCATTTGGCTGATGATACGTTTTATATTTCTGTGGCAATTTCGTGAAACTTTTGGCTGTACATATTAATGAGCACTTTTTTTGACAGAAAATGCATTATCAAGAAAGTGAAGCTGATAGGCAAACAGTAGATTGGCGTATAATTACACCAGATTTTCATCCAAAAGTAGTTGATAAAATTACAGAAAAGCTTTGACCCACAGATAAAGTTTCATGACTTGCCTTAGATTATACAGCATATAGTGAGCATATATGTTTGGTCAACTCAGAGTTTGGGAATAAATCTGAAGACGTAAAAGTCTTTAATGTATTCTGTAACCGACTTGGCTCCATCATTCTTCCATTCCCTTACTCACGTAATGTCTCATTTCAAAATGGCATGGAAGCTTTGGCTGCTCTAAACCCGACGTGTATAATCTTACATTTCTCACCTAAACTAATAGTGATAGTGTAATGTATTGAATTGTGAGAATTACAACTTGCTGGACATGGCGGGCTATAAAAATGCTGTGCTATAAATTCAATTACAATAGCAGATGTGCTCATGTTCCTGGTACCTTATTGTTTTATGGCTCAGCTAATGTACTACAACTGCTTTAGTGGTGCTATCAGGTATCACCGTCTGGAGCAGAAGTATTTTTTGTTGCTTTCCTGAGGCCTCTGATGGCCTGCGCATTCGGGAGGCATGAAGAAACGCCAGGCCCTTGAAAAATGCAATTACGGTTGCATTGCGAATAATGGAGTTGGCATCATCTGCATATTACACACCTGCCACGTGCCATTTTTATACCTCATTAGACTAACAAAACCATTTTTCCCCATACCCCCAAACTAACAGAAGCAATCTGTTGGTGATTTGTGTGGAAATAACTTGCAGGACCCCATCGTCTCGGCGCGTGGCCACTTCTGTTCATGGCATTGTTAACAGCAGGTGAGCAGAGGTGTTATGCATACATTATAGCTGGCCACTCTTAAAGTTTGCAGAGGGTGAAAACGCCAAAACAACAGAGGCTGGAGACAGAGGGCTAATAACAGAGAGAGGCTATCTGCTCATCAAATGGAGAAATTAGAGGCTGCTGGCGTGTGCTGACAGTGAGCCAGGCAGGCACTGGCAGAATGGCACTGCCTAAGCATCTTCTGACAGGAGAGAGCTGAGTGAACACCCTCATTACTCCACATCTGCACATCAACAGGCTGTGCGAAACGCTATCTACAGCCATGGTGATCTCAGATCAGCTGTAGTTCCTCGGGGAGATGCTGACATCCAGTCAAAGAGTCCATTGTCTCTTCTTAAAGAAGATATCGTATGTGTTTTCTTTGTGCCATCAATACAGCCTTGTGTGTTATTTATAACGTCAACAAGAACAGTCGAGAAGCTCTGAGAGGAAAAGAGAAAGTCTGCAGAGACTGAGATGCTCATTTAGCTCTGATCCCAGGTGTCTTATTCACAGGATGGGAGTTTCCTGTTTGTGATAGCAATGGCCTCAGAGTATCGTTTCCCCCGCCGTCCAATTTAGAAGATGCAGATAATATTCTGATGTTGATTGCCATCAGATTGTTTTTGTCTTCCCTTTGGGATTTGACCATTTCAAACGCTCGCACTGTGGTTTACAATGGAGATGAAAACCGGTGAATGAGAAGGCAATGAGCTGAATGACCTTGGCCCCCACTTGCATCGTTACAGTGAAAACATCATTAGGTGAGTCTGGCTCTCCCTCCCCTGAACACCAAGAACCCAAACATTAGTTCAGCTTTCACAGGCCTCGCCCCATCATGCTTTCCACTACAAAATGGGTCGGGTAATTTCAGTGGTGGCATGCAATTTCCAAAGTATTTTAAGAGCAAATGGCTTTTAAAAGCAAGTGAAGAGCTGTTTGTGCATTTCCATAAAGCACACTTTAAAACTGTACAAATCACACACTAATTGGTTTGTACCTTTCTGATGAAAAAAAACAAGATAATAGAGATGTATTTCCATTAATGGCCAAAATGAAAATTTGTATATCATAAAAAAATTGATAATGTTGAAGTAAATCATACTCTTTTTACATAGTCCTATGAGTAAGACATTATATACAGTAGCAGAAGTGTTTAGCAGTATCTGCTAGCTAGTCAAAGAAACACTTTGTGTTTGAATAACATAAAAAATTTCATTAACAATTAATTAATTAAAATTAACAAATTAATTTAGCATACGTCATCATATAGAGCGACTTACAATTTATCTCATTTTATACTGAGGGTTTCATACAAATTGAGGGTTAAGGGCCTTTCTCAGGGGCCCACAGTGGCCTTAACCACTAAGCTACCACATCCCACATTTCCAGGTTGGTTAAGCAAGAATGAGAGTAATAAAGAAAATGTCACCATTAAAGTCATCTGCAGTGACCTTGTCTCACGCTTATGCAGAATTGGTGCTTGAACTACGTCACCCATCAGCCACTGTGCACGTGTCCTTGTTGCATGTCTCACTAATTACTCAGTAACTTCTCGTTTCACCTTAATTTGCACCACTAAGTAATTTACTAGGTGTTTTGTTTGCTGCCTTCCATAGCCTTGCTAACAGTCTGTGTTTTGCTATTCTGGTTTATATTCACTCTTTATTTATTCCTTTTACACCTTCTACAATAAAAGTCTACTCTTGCATCTGTCACCTCCCAGAATCCCTTTCACCTTAATTCATTCGTTGGATTACTGCTAAAGAGTTTGCTCAAATTTGGCCCTCAGTCTTTACTTAAGAACTGGCACAGATTTGTAAATTTATTAATGAAGTAATAAATGTTGAAAAACATTCAAAAGCAGGCTCCAGCAGGCAGTATCATCCAGGTGATGACCAAAAATGTAAGATGTGTAAAGATGGTGTGCACCAAAAGATTTTCGCTTTTTTACCCCCATTCATGACATGCAAACTCTTTTCAGAATTGATTTTAGCTAAGTGCTGTGTGGCTCTAAACGGAGCAAGTGCATAATGATGGCTTTAATTTCAAGTTAATGGAAGACACTGTTCTGATGCATGTTTTAAAAAAGCATTATGCAAAAATGCCTTGCCCTGCGCTGTCTACAAGGCCAAGCTCGCCAGTGCACTTAAATATTTTAACGAGTTACATGATTGCAGAGGTTAAGCGTGGAGACACAGAGTGTACGCTGTGAGGAAGAGGAGGCAGCATAATAACATTGGTCATGTTGTACAACTGTTTTGCTGGTTCCATTCCAGAAAACTTGTTATTGTATGTAAACACCTCCTCACGAATGAGCGCCATTGTTAATGAGATTTTTCTACTTGGGAGGAGACACCAGCTCTCACATTCACACGGATCAATGATTCTGCATCAGACAGAAAGGATGAGAAGAATAGGTGTGTTACAATCAGGGCTGTTAGGCAAAGCACCGCCTTTATAACGGTGATGGGAAAAGAGTGCAAGATCTCTGTGCGTTATTTAAAAGGAAGATCGACGCGATGCTACAAAAGTCATCTTTTCAGTTTGCAATACAGGCTTTTGTTTGATCGCTATTGCCTAGTACTTACTAAACTGTGGAGGAGAATTAACTATTAACATTTATTTTTTAGCAATAATTAATTGTTATTGTTTATCACCTCCACTAATCTCAGAAAGCCCAAATGGCTGTGATGAATGAGGTGTCCACAAACCATAATGTATTTTAAATAGAACAAAAATAAAACCAGAACTAAACATCAGAGTATTCATGTGACTGTTGGAACATATTCTAGAATATTCCAAGGTTTTTTTTTTTAAGTAAGATACACGGCTGACGTGTATTTCTCTCTTTCCGAGTGTTCTTTTAGATAACAAAATGTTTCCTATTAAATGGAGAGCCGGACAAGGACAGATGACGGTTGAAGTGATATTACTCAGTGCAAGTGCTGAGGGTCAAAACAACCATACACTACACGGGTCTGTTCTTAGCATGGAGCAGGAGAACACAGCTGCATGTATTCATGATGGATAACAGGCATTGACAAGGACTGAAATCTAATTAAACTACATTCATAAAAACTCAATCTCGCTTTTCATTCAACTGATTAACATGAATGGTCCTTCACCTGCCATTTTAAACCTCTGTAATTATATCAGAATAGAGGCGAAGCCGGATACGTGGGACAGCAAAACCGGAGCTAACCTCCATAACACAAGCCCCTTTATTCTTTATAACTTACTGTCATTGCAAAAAATACTTGGAATCAATAGCATTTTGTAATTCCCAAATTGGAAACCGCGACAACAGAAGATGCACACGACATACCCGTGTAAAGTCTTGCAGCTTCATGAACATGAACAAGAATGCACACACTCACAGAACTAATTTGCCTCCATGGCTCAGGGGATGCTGATGAGCACATTTGTTTGTAATTAGATGGGTGTTTTCCCCATTTTTTCATGTGGGATTAATGGCTGCGAAGAGGTCCCTGTGCACATGTTACAGGACATTGCTGCACCTGCTTTATTGATTAACCTTCGTGTGTAAAGCACTGTGTAAATTGAAGCCGGGCTTATTGGAAATGGGATTTTGCATAAAGCCGAGGTGACAAATCATTTCCATGTGCGGGATGGGACCGTTCGGATCCATGGGGCTTTGGAGGGAGGGGTGTTTGCCTGAAGCGGGGTGTGGTAATTGAGTTGATAACTCATTTCAATACTTGCTTCATGTGTAAACATACACAAGCTTCTGAGTCCTATTAGGCAGAGTGCTTTGCATACAGAGAAGGCTGGATAGTTCTAAGCTGACCTTTACTGATCTCTGCCCTTAGTTTAATGCGCAGCAAATAACATGCTAATGTTTCTCAGGTTCCTTGCGAAGCTACAAGGATCAGCAGATTGATTTTAGTCTGACTCCAAGTAACATTCATTCGAACAAATCCATTCTTTGATGCCAAATGATTTATGTAATTATTTTCCCCCTCTCAAGTGTGTTGCTTAAAATCCAAACTCTCTGGAGATGATTCCAGCCAACAATTGCACGCTTCCTGATTTATGCGTCAAATTAGCATGGCTTTGCTCATCAACCAGTAGCTTTTCCATAGCAATGCTGGCTGGAACCGTCCGCTCTAGGAGACCAGCTGCAGCTGTGGGCATCTGGGTGGCGGTGATTCTAAGCGCTCTTTATGGAGGCTCCCTGATGGAACTCAGAGATGGCTGTCTGCATTGGCTGAGCTCCACTCCTAGCGGGACACCTGTGACATGGGCTCAAGGCCTCAGCCTGCGGAGGAGCTGTAGCTTCACACTGGAAACAGAGTGCCAGCGATGCTCCACTGTGCTAGTCCAAAAAACGAAAAGCCATTTTCATCTGAGCTCCATCCAAGCCCTCGATCCTTTCCAACTGCAGTGCCACATCTGATACTAGTGGTAACTGAAAATGTTTTTTTAAACACTATAGTACTGTTCAAACTACTTAGACATGCGTTTCCCTAACCGGTTGCTGTACAGTATATTCAGCAGCACCATCATGGATAATATTGTGGTATATTATATTTGCTGCCAAAACGTTGGTATTATAAGTTTTTTAAATCTGACATGACCAATTAAAATAGCATTACACTGGCTTCACAGCTAACCCTTTTAACACTCACCTTTTTAGTTGGTTATGAATCACTACTAAAATAATTATCTAGTAAAAATACAATGGAAGGAATGTACACTGCAAGACATTTCGCAGTGGTTAAACTTTATAAATTATAAATTTTACCTCCTGAGTAAACTCAACTTGAACTCAAGACAACGGATTCCATTTTGAAAACTTATAAACTGATATCGAGTTCAATATCCAAAACTTGTCATGACAATTGAAGTTAAAGAGAAGAAATAAGTTTACAGAGCTTAATGGCGTTATCATATTTTACAGTATATCTATGAGAATGTTACATGGCAGGACAGAAATCAGGAGTTTATCGTCAAAAACAGGATTAGTTTCTGGGATCGGACATCCACCTGGCTGGTGGATCTCAGCCCATACTCTATACATGCTTATACAACATTCTTGTTTGCTTTCGATTATTTCTTTTGTTAGAATGAGTATTCATATCCATGTGGGTGGACTTCCCCCAGACGCATTAGCGCCCTGCAGCAGGCAGACGGTGGACCTTGGTGGGTATAAAAGTCTCAGCTGCACAATGTGGAACCCCACTTAACCACACAATACAACTGTTGACTGACTGCTTTTAAAATAAGCCTTTCTGTTGATTGAAGGAAGTGTGACGGTAACAGTGAATGTACACACGCCGTCAGAGATATTGTCTTTCGCTATTTCCTGCATGTGGCCCAGTAAGAGTGCAGGAAACCTGATTCAATGGAACAAATAAAGAGCAGCCTAATCAGGTAAAGACAAATAAATCCAGTAGATGTGCTACAGGAGAGGCTGACTGACCGCTCCGGTCCATCACAGCATCATAACTATGTGAACGTAATATAATAATGAAAATAAATCATCTTTTCTTTTTTTAAAATAAAAGATAGCGTAACATCAGCAAAATTTGTTGCATGTTAATATAATGTGTTGTTGTGTCACTTGCAGCACTTTGTGTAGTCTGTGCCTGGTAATGATGCAGTAACATTAATGCAGTAAAATCTCCTCCATAATAATAACAGATCTTGATCATGTTTAAGAAGGCGCAGCCCCGGTAATTACGCACCCAAATATGCGGTATAAACCAGTGAGCAATAACAAAGCTGGACCTTTGCTTTACACAAGTTGATAAGGCTCTGGGTTGTTGATTGGAAGATTGGGGTTCAAGCCCCAGCACCACCAAGCTGCCACCGTTGGGCCCTTGAGCAAGGCCCTCAACACCAAACAACCCCTGAAAAAACAACAAACATCTCCTCACACCCTGTGTTCTGACTCTAAACTTCCAAGCATGGGGTATTATCGAAGAAAGAATTTCACTGTGCTGTAATGTATATGTGACAAACAAAGAGTACTTAACCTAACTATGCACTATCTAATAATCTAATGATGGACAAAACATGGATTATTTGCCAGCATACTTCAACACATTTCATTACAGCATCAATAACAGCTGTTTATCTGCACTGAGTACAGACTTTCCCTTTCATTTCAGTAAACAGGACACCTAAATATAAAACTATGGGAGAGATTTAAGATTAGGAAATGGGGCTTGCACAGACTATAGATGAGATCCAACCTCAAATTACAATAGCCTGAGTGTGGTCCAAGCGTCCTTTCATCCTTCCTAATAATAATAATAATAATAATAATAATAATGATAATAATAATAATAATAATAATGATAATAATAATAATAATAATAATAATAATAATAATAATATTACTATTATTGTGTCACTGGACCTAAATGATTACTGATGGAAGGATTGTATGTTTTCAAATGTGCAGGACGCAAACTCAACAGCTTCATTTGATTTCTACTTCCTTTTTGCTGTCGACATCAAATGTTAATTAGGGAAGTTTGGGCAGCTGTATATTTTCCGTTGCATACACACAACCTGCTCTTTCAGCACTCTGTCACAATGTTTAGTGTGATTGAAGATGGGGGAAAAATTTTCTAATCAGGGAGCAGCTTTACATGAGAATTAACAACTCAACCACTGTCCATTAGTTGAGACTGCAAGCTGAGCTGAGGAAAATGACATGAAATTAAATGTTTACGTTTTCAAAAGCCCGGCAGGCTGATGATCTCGAAAATAACCGTGTCGACTCAGAAAGCGAACAGGGCTTTTTGTATTCACGTGGAAAAGTGATAGCCAACGGCCTACGGGACATTATTTCAGCGCTATTGTTTGAAATTGGTAGAAGAGGTGTCCTTGTGCGAGGAATATAACTGACATGTCTTGGTTTCTTTGTGAGAAACTTACCATTTTAGCCCTTTGTGCATGAATACCTCATTCTAATCATTATATTCAATTTGTAAAGTCTGTGTTTTTTTTCTTGTTTCATTCGTGACATGTTTCATTTTGCCCATGCCGCCAACCAATCGCCCTATTTGCACGCATGCACACGCACACACACACACACACACACACACACACACACAGTGTTGAACTTCTGCTGCCAAATTCAAGAAGTACCATCTGCTTCTTAGAGGTGACAAGCTCACCATAGACTTGAGGTACTGCAATGAATGCATGTGGGGAAAAAAAGAGAATTCACAAATAAAAAGTGTGCTTTTCCTCCTAGTGCCCTGGAGGTATAAACTGTAAGATGTCTTCAGCTGTCTCCCTAGTGGATTCCCCCTATTTACAATGTAAACAGGCTAACTAGTGCTGAAAGGGGAGCGGCTTAGGAAGGAAGCCCAGGCCATGACAAAGACTGCCTTTATAAACTAGGCTCAGTATGCCTAAAGGCAGAGCAGAGTCTAGCCAAACCTGTTTTGTTTGGGGGTATCATTACTTCATGATGCTGCCGATAGAAAGAAGATATCAATGGAACTGTTTTTGTCTGGATTTTATCGACACAGAACCAGAAAGAAAGCATCTATACATTTCTTTTGAATGCATACACATGAGCAAGTCAATGGATTAGGAACTATTTTTGCTCCTGTTTCTGTATCATGCTTATCAGAACATTCAGTCCATGATTGTCTCTCATCAATCTTCCATCATCGTTCATTTTGGCTCAGTAACAGGTTCTGGCTTGAGATCAAGTGGACCCTCCCCTTTAAATAGCCTCTGCTTTAAAAATCAATCGACGAACACTTCCATTTAGTCTTAATCCTCTAAAAGCATCCTGGTCACCTCTGGGCTCACCTCTGGCTGCAGGTGAACATGGAAAGGAACCCGAGAGGACCACGAGTCTGACTTCTGTCTGACTTCTGTTGTCACCTTCAGCATCACCGCTCTCAGCTTTTTGCCCTGACTCCATTTCAATCTGGATTTGATTTGTCCTTTGAATCCTGAAGCTCTCTCTCTTACCCTCTCCTCTCCTCTCCTCACCTCCCCAGCACTAAGTGGATCACTCCAAGCTGGATATATGATCACTTATGTCCGATCTCATATACACACGTACACCGTCTCTAGCACAAACACACTTGCAGGTAAAAGAAAGTGGAGGCGTGACAGAGATACAGATGCGCTGTTCCTTTCATCATCCGAATGGAAAAAAATTTGAACCTGATGATAATTAGATGGTTTTTCTTGAACCGCTGTGAATTTGTTGTCGTTTCTTGTTTGACGACAGAGCCAGCTCTTTTTCTCCAAGGACTCACTTTCAACTCTCTGTCTGTGATCCATCATTGTCTTATTAAGCACTAAACATGGAATTATTGCTGGTAATTGTGCCGTGGCGATGGCAATGGCGCGAATGCCAGCTGCAGTGGCGGGCTCGGCTCAAACAGCATCTCGTTACGGCCTTCTGATGAAAGCCGCTCTTTACTGGCTCCACTCATTACTGTTAAAACAATCTTACTCTTGAAAGTGATTAGAAATAATTGGTGCAGGTTGTTGCTCTTTCCAGATTCAGACTCTCAAATCAAAGAGACCAAAAGAAACTAAACCTGAGCTCAGATCAGACTGGGTATATATATTTGTTCACTTATGTTGTAATTATACAATATGCACCGTGGAATATTAATGACCTTAATAACCTTTCTCTTATTTAAAAGACTAAGCACACTACAATATATTCAGAAGTAAATGGACATTTCATCTTGTTTTTTCTTTGTACTCCAATACCAGCAGGTAATATTTGAGAGTGTTTATTTCTAGCTCAGATTCACAGCCATATTGTCTAGTGTTACTATATCAACAGACCAAAATTAACATTCGATCCTCAAGCATCTTCTCTGGCATAAGTCATTTGCAGTTTTTACTTAATGAATTTTTGGTATTTGGCAAGAAGTTCTCTGAGGGGCATTTTAGAGGCAACACAGCTGGAAATGAACTTGTAAACATTTTCATTGGAAATATGGCAATAAAAAAAGTAAACAAATCTTTGTCAAGTGTGTTTAGAAATCATTGAATATAACCAAACATATAAAGCATATATACAATGATAAATATGGTTAAGTAATTCTAATAATAAGTCTTTTATAACACCAGAAATTTTGTCTGGCATGTCCTTTTCTGTTTTGTGTGTGTTTTGGTCCAGACAGAAAGAAAGCTCTGTCCTCTGGCTCATATCAGCATCCCCATTCACAACTCCAAAAACATAACTAGCAACCCACAACACACAGCATATGTGGTTCGCTTCCTGTGGTTTGGTTGAATGAGAGCCGAATCACGTTCTCACTGCAATCCAATCACGCTAGGGTTTGCTTAGCTGATGGCTGAGACCACATCTCTTAGGCTGTCTCGGTTATTTCGGTCCGCACCGAGAGTGATTTGCTGCTTTCTCACCTGCCTAAACAAATCTCACCAAGAGGGTAAATTGATTGGCCTATATGCGAAGTGTGAAAATACCCAAACAAACCACTTGTATGAGGTATATAGAGCGTTCCTCTGTTAAGTGTAGTGTTAAGGCCTAAAAAGGGGCCTTGATAAATTCATATAAACATGACCTGTGTGTGTACTGGCTCCTGACTGAGTGTCTCTGTTCCACTGCAGGTGACTTTAGACTACTTTTATTTCAGTATAGACATGACCCTGCAATAACTCAGCACTAAACACAGTGCGGCTCAGACTGCCAGACCAGCATGCACTGCTGCTCTTTATATTGCTACAGTCACTCATACTACTCCAGCCCAAATGCCAGCTCAGGTGTGTGAAGAGTTTTGTCCTCACATGCATTTACCACAATAGAAGCCATGAACTGATAATGGCCTATGACTAGATACTTTAATTAATAAAACTGTGAAAAGGAGGGATGGAACGAACAAACAAAAGGACACCTGGAGTAGAAATGTCCATCCATTCTGTCCAGAGCATTACCTTCCTCTAGGCTGCAACACTCCTGGGGCCAGAAATCCAATAAAACTAAACAGGCTGTTGCTGCCAAGCTGCACCTCCTATATGAAGAGGCTTGAACTGGATGCACAAAGTAGAAAATCAGACAAATTTTCCCTGCCTCACATGGCCTGACCGCAGCCGGGTGCCTGCTCCACACCCATGCACACTGCACTATTAGCAATTTAATTCAGTTTTGAAATTCCCTATTCGGAGCCTCAAAAGGAGCCTGATGATGATAATTGTGTTATTTTATATAACTTGGCACTATTACCCTGGATATAATAGTATCATGGATATAACAGCTGACAAAATAATGCCATTTTATATCTGAACCTTGCAGTATGTCTGAGTGAAATGAATCAAACAGATCCCATTGTGTGGGCTTCTATGTCTAAAAAGATCTTCGCTTTCTTGCTTTATTCTCTCACAAATTCAAATAAGCATCTTCCAAAAAAAGGGAGATAATGGTGAGAGAAGGCATTGCTTATTATTCAAGCAATGTCTCCTGTCCCATCTGCTCTGGGGTCTGAATGACCGTTTTATATTCTGGCTTCGGAGAGATATAGAGAGCGACAGATACTAAAAGACAGGCCAAAAGAGAGAGAGAATGTCTTTCAGAGCATAAGACAAGAGTGAGTGATGGGTGTGTCCTGACTGCTTCATCATTCCCGATGAGGTGCACTAGATACTCCACAAGTAACAAATGCTGTGAAATATTTTAAATGCATTTTGCCTGTTTCTGAATCAAAACTGATTGACCTAGCAGGGATGTAGGCAAGGCCCTAGGCAAGTAAAAGCTCTGGTGTGCTCTCTGGAAAACCTCATTCACTATGCTAGCTAAGTGGTAGCTAACATAATAGAAAAGCCAACTATACAGCCATAGTCCTTCTCCTCTCCTGATTCTGACCTCAACAAAAGGTCACATGTTTTGTCTATGAGCTACTTGTGTTGCAAGTCAAAATGTTATTTTGAGTATGGCTAGCATAATTATTTTGGCTCTACACATTTAGCCATAAGGTTGCTCTACATTGCTCTACACTTCTTTTTGGTTCAGCTTTCATCTGTGTTTCTGTATACCTGTGTTCCTGATTGTGAAATGTCATCTGTGCTTGCTTATTAAGTCGCTTAGTAAAAAAAAAATAGCACTGTGCTATTGTGCTTTGGCTGATGTGTTTAGTGCAGCAGGTGGTGCATCACACCACCATGTAGTGCATTATATTTAACCATAGCATATTTTCTTGCTTTGAAAAAGCCAATAGGAAGTACTGACTTTATTTTCTGAGGTTATTTTCTTTCTCTGGTACTCTGTGGACATCAACAAATAAAAAACCTAACAGCCAAGACGCCCAGGCTAATGATTTGTCCACCCTTGCCTAATGTTTCGAATTGCATTTTAGCTGCATCTATCAAATAGGGTGACCAGAGCATAACTGCATGTTTTTGTATGTTTCTGGCCTTTCTCCATCTTCGCACTGTCCTCTCGTTTTCTCCTGATATGGCTCACCCCAAGTCCCAGATCAAATCAAAATATGCATCCTCCCTCCCTGAACCCAAATTACATGCTGGCTGCTGAAGGGAAAAGGTTTCTGTCAAGGGCCAATCTTGCACCTGCTGCTGATGTTAGCGTTTGCTCGATGGTTCAGTCGTTCCTGCGCTATTAGCCATTCCATTAGGCCACTAACCCCCTACTCTGGTCTCAGTGCCTGTCCTTTTGATGATGAGCTCCTCGGGTGAGCAGGGTGACTTTCACAGAACATTATAAAGTGATAGAAGACATGCTCAGTTAGTTATAAGCTTGGGCGGTGAGGGGGAACAGTGCAATGGCAAACTCCATGCAGTAGACGGGTTGCCAGGGACCCTACAGGGTGCTCATCGCGTTATCAGTGTTTGTTTGCGCGGAATTAGTGGGACTGGGTTTAATTACTGCCATGTGCTTGCTGATTGGTGACTATGAAAATCAAAAGGCTGGGCCTATGGCATCTGGGTGAATTAATCCGCTCCCTCATGACAGACATGCAGCTTTCAAAGCCACTGCCGTGATAGAGGGGTTGCACAGTCATGATAACGGGCTTTTGACACGGAAAATTAACCCCAAGTTCCCAGCACCCAGCAGACCCGCAAATAGGTTTTCAATGTCGCACGTAAGAGCGAAGGAAACAGCTCTCGGGTCCAGCATGCCTAGGATACATGTCTTAAAATGACACGGATGAGATGATATAGAGGAGGAGAAGTTGCGCTCATCTGTACAAGCACAACTTAATAAATTCAAGATTAAAGCCAACCCACTTTGGTTTATACAGGTACAGGATTAGCAATTTGTGAATTGAAATGGAATAAACAGCATATAAACTTTTGATCTTGCAGAACAAAGCAGAAATAAATAAGCCTGTGAGTCTGATACAGGTTTCATTATTTCTAGAAGAAGGTTTTGGGTTTGGATTCATGCTCTGGTTTGCTGATCTCCATGCACCAGTGAAGCTTGTTCAACCCCAGGTGTAAAACTCGAGATCCAGCTGCATAAAACAGTTGTGTGTGTATGTGTGGTGTGTGTGTGTGTGCACCAAGTACTGTAATCTTAGTGAAATACATATCCAATCAGGCAACAGGTAGCTAATCAGATCTTTCTTAAACAAATCCCACTGCCTTCTACTAAAGACGGAAACTGTGCTAGGAACAGAAAAGGACACGTGTGCAAACAAAGGCATGTTCTCCTCTCTATATTGCAGTACATAAACTATGGCATTATATAACGCTTTTGTAAGCTATTTGGGTTGTGTCTGTGTTTCCTTTTCAGTTTGCCATTTGGTGTGCATTAGCAGCTGTTCAGGAGACAATGGGCCAATAGTTCAAGCTGAATCCTGTGCAAATACATGTTATGTTAGCCGTTTAATTATCTAAAACACTATGCCATTAAATTTTCACAAGGATCCACACACATATGCAGGGGTTAAGTACAGAATTGGAGCTCTGGCACTGGTGAGGTATGTGACCAGCAAGTGGAGCTGAAATCCATCTAGCCATTTCATATGATGAACTGAGCTGACCTTTAGACAGCTACAAGTTAAACACTAGCTGCACTAACTCCACCAAAAATGTTCCCTGCTACCGTTTCATGATTATTTAAATCCCTGACCTCCCTATCTGAGCCGTCCAATTTTATAATTGCGCAAGTACGGTCCTGCTGTCTCATAGTAATTCACTATGATCATATAATCAGAGTATTACTTTCTAGGATGTTGTGCTTTTATTCCGACTATAACATTACCCAAAACACTTTTTGTTCTTATATACATAGCTAGCCTTCTTTCTTTGCCAAAGGCAATCAAGCTTGTTAGACAAATGAAACATGTAGGCATATAGTATATCATGTGAATAGACATCTGTTATGCTAGTATTTCTTTGCTAGCTCGAGGCTTTACTGTAAAAACTTGTCTGTAAATATTTAAAATATTATTTTAATACCAAAACAAATAAACATGCAGTGTCGGGAATGGAAAAGCCTGGCTATGCAAAAATAACCCTAATTATTTAAATTAAGCTAATTGATTTTAGAGGATGAGAAGTATCACAGCTAATAACCTGCAGCGCTAAAAAATCTGATGCTGCTAGAACATTTTTGGCATCTATGTAAAAGGTGAAGTCTTAAATCCCAATTCCACTAATCAAATATCTAAAGTGTGCTCTGTGCCTTGACAAACTACAACCTCCTAGGACACAGTCGTTGATTCCAGCTTCGTCCTTCTACTCATATCGTAATGACTATTATAGAGATATGGGACAACTGGTCCGACGTCAGTGCTTTTACTGTCAGTGATACTCTGTGTAATACACTTCACTATGTGCTTGTCTGTATTCAGGATAAGCTTCTGTACAGCAGGTCAGACAGAACAACTCTCCCCTCCTCAATTCCCACTAATATAATAAAAAGCATCAATGGCAGCATTAGCCTGGCAGATGTCAGTTATTTGGCTTATGAAAGCAAGGTCTTTAATCACAAGGGGCCATAAACAGCAGTGTGTTGCTTTTTTTGTACAGGTGTGTACGTGAGCTTCTTTCAATGCTGTGTGCGCGGCACTGTGACATGTCGTAATGTAATAAAGTCATCTTTATTCACTTGCTGCTCCCAATTATTCCCCCAGCCTCTGATGGGCTATCGTGTCATCTCATCTCCCCTGGGAAGAATCTGCCTTGCCACTTATACAACACATATATATCCCACACACACTTCCACCCCCCACCCTCCATTTTTGCTCCTTTGCATAATTTGCACTCTGAAACCTTCCTAGAGGCCAAGTTACCCTCTCTAACAAATATTGTATGAGCAATTAGCCACCCCACCCAGGCTGTCTGGGGTGAGTCAGGTAGTGGCTGGAAGGATTCCTAGAGGAATGGATAAAAAGTTCGAGGTCAAAGAAGAGAGCCGATGGGAAATACAGCAGCTAATCTGATGACCTCTGTGGAGAAAGCTGGACAGAGGTCACAGAAGCAAAGTGTGCTGGTGACTGTTGAAAACACTGAAGTATTAAAGAGAATAAGAGTGGCTGGTAGCCCTTTTCCACAAGAAACCAGCTAAAGAGATTGTTCTCAACAGCAAAATTGGCTCCAGGACCATCACGCTGCTGATCTGGAACCATGAACCGGTCATGTCAGTGGCTTTGGACCGGTCCCTTTACTCTATGCACACTCTATACAGCAATAGACCACCATTGGACAGACAGGAACAAGATGGGAGAAATGACAAATTGAAAATGACACAGTCTGCAGAGGAGGCAAACCAGTATCACAAATTCTCTCTTTCAGCATGCATTGCCAGTTCAGTGAGCATTAATTTCATGCCTTGTGTCTTTGTTTTGGGGTTTGTCATGTGCATTATTTCTTATATGACCTCTGCCTGTGTTTCTGTTTTAGTCTTGTCTCCACTCCTATCCTGTCATTGGTTTGTTACTTGATAGTGTTCACCTGTTCTATGTTAGTCCTTGATTAGTTTGCCTGTGTATACCCTATTGTTTGTTGTACTGTTGTTAAGTCTTTTTGAGCTATTTGTATTGATAAGGTCAAACCGTGTGTTCTTGTTTACACATTCACTCTAGTTTTACTTCAATACTGATTATAGACTTCTAGCTTGACATTGCTTATCTGTATTTTGAGCACAGCTACTGTAGGGCTAGCCAGTTGTTGAGTGTAATCTGTTGTCTTATGTGTAATCGTCATCTTTAAATGTGTCTCTTTGATACACATCAAAAACATTGCTTATGGAGGGTAAAATACCTTCTCAAAAAACTGACTTAAACTTTCTGTAGTTATTATCCTTATAATATATATGGGAAAAATAAGTAAGAAGTTCTTAAAATTATCTACTGGTTCCCAGCATTGGCACTATCTGAGTTGAAAAGGACTGTTTACTAGAGTAAAAGGGTGTTAAAGTGTGAGTCTGAGGGATGTGTGGATAGGTCTGTGCTTCAGTGGTGAGTGAAATACATTATTCTGTATCTGGCATTGGTCACTTTAATTAAGTCCTGTAAGCAAGACTGTAGCCAAAAACATTAGCTGTCAGCATTTTTGCTGATGTATTGCAAAGGATGCCAAGTACACTGCTCCAAGGCTTCAATGGACATGTTTATCAATCCCGTCTTCCTAGGGCTCTTCCAGGGAAGCGGTCCAATAAGAATAGAACATGCACGGCAAGCATGACACATAAATAGGCAACAGCAAATGGTGGGCATCTATATATAAATCTGCATATGAGTAAATCTATTTTCATATCTGGCATCCGACATCATTCATGTCCAGTGCCTATTTTGTTGCCGGGTGCTTACATTGGCCGGCTCTGGGCGGTGCTCCCAAATGATGTGCCAGAGCGCAGTTTTGTGCTGCCGTTATTGTGCAGACACATAAAAGGGCCACTGTGTCGGACTGAACTGCAATGTTCACTTTATTTACTTGTGAGCAGCTGTGCTTGCCCTGATAACATGGCAGATTTAAAACATTAATAAGCGCGGGCTCTGAGCCGAGCACTTCTACTCTGCACCACCCTCAGACATCTAGCCTTGCTTATTGCATAAGTACCATGTCTTCTGGCCAGATATAAGAGATCCATTTGGTCATGCTGCTGCACTTCACCATGATCGTGAGTTACGAGAATCATTATAAGAATAAAAGGTAACCTGAAAAACCGATTACCTCGTGTAGGCAAGTGTTTGACACAAAAAGGTGAAGTAATAATGTGATAAGATTTGAAAAGAATAACAATTATCTGGTATTAATAAGACCTTTCAATTGATATTTAAGAAAACAGAAACCATTCGAAAGCACTATGAAGCAAATACATGCTGGTACTGATCATGTAACCCAAACTAAAAGACTATGACCAAAAACAGGTTCCAAAAAACATGATGAAAAGCATGGTGCGTATATTTTTTTTAGCATTTGTTTCTGGTTTCTTGACAGTCCACCCACAGAGATACTGTAGATTCCGTCCCCCAAAAAAGTAGTGTCTTTAGAGAAAAGATATTTCCTCTCTATCACCACAGGGGAAAGGTATTAAATACATATTATTTAACTAAGGAGACATGCTCCCTTTCAGATGAAGTGGAGCTGGTGGAAAAAGAGACTGATTTCGAGAAGCTATCAGAAGCTATCAGAGTTCAGTCGGCTTTGGATCAGGCTTGGCCTGCTATAGAAACACTAGAATGGACATCTGCTATAGTGCCTATTACAGTTAGTTAGCAGATGTGTTACTATAATATATATAATGTAATGTGATAGGGGCAAGCCCTGTGCAGATAGTTGTAAGAGGCCTATCAGATGTCACTAGTAGGACATAATTTAGTCCAGTGTGTGGTAGTATCACATTCTACACATATTCTACTAATAAACTTCATTACAACATATGCTATGTAATACAGTCAGAATAAAGCCTTAAGATGGACCATCTGAAGTATCCTAGTGATGCTTCTATGACTTCCATGATCTATGAGCCATGAGCTACTTAACTGTAGTACAGTAAGACCTGCAGGATCTGTGAGCTACGTGATTGAGTCGCTTTCTCTGATGAGTAGGAAAGTGATAGGTGAATGTTGAAAACATACCTATTACTGTATGGCTTTGAGATGATTGTTGTATTCTGGAGCAAATCTCTTTGCACCTTATCTGTATTGCGTAAGTGAAGAGGAAATATGGGGAAATCACTAGCATTACATTCTAGGGATTTTTTTTTCTCCATACTTTCTCATTCACTGTTTCTGCACCAAGAATACAAACCTGCGTAGGTCTGTACCCGGTCCAAACCCCGTAATCATAGCATTTGGCCCACAGTCATTTCAGCTGTCATAAATGGCATATTTTTCACATTTATGACAGCTGGCTTTCTCCTTTAGGAGGTAGGGGAAAACCAGATAACCCAAATGAGATCCACACAGGGAGAACATGCAGAACAGGACACTAACAGTAACCTGAGCTCAGGATCAAACCTGAGCTCTCTGGAGCTGTAAGGCAGCAACAAGTACCACTGCCCCCTTTCACCTTTAATGAGCTCTTCATATTAAAGCCATAATGGATCTTCACCTCAGTGATAAAATGTTAAATCTCTACACTCTTTGGAACCCACGATACTACAGGTCTGATACAAACAGCTCCAAACCAGCTTACTAAGTTTAATATACAGAAAAGGTCAAGAGGATTTACAGCAGTCCTAACTTTAACATTTTAATCTTTCACATGCATGTGTAAGAGGAAAAAAAAGAGTGAAAGTGTGTGTTAGGGGTTGTGGTGTTCACCTGTTACAAGAGCAGCATGACTGTTGGCATGTTAGCCCGAACCTGACACCATACCCAGAACAGGCAAATCAGAACCACTGAGAATCCAATGGAGATGACCTCCCCCCAATCAAAATGGGGCATTATTTGGCAGACGCTTTTATTTAAAGCAACTGACTAGTGAGGTGGGACCGAATCCAAGCACACGTCTGAGCAGCTGACAAAGTCTTGGGGCTCACTGGTAACTCACAGCCTTCCGGTCACTAGCACAGAATGTCTCGTTTGACCATGTGGGCTCTAAGCTTCAGGTCAGTGATTGCAAAATCTCTTTAATTGTGAAGTCTAAAACTACAACTATGTTGAAGTTACATGTAGGTTTAGACTGCCAGTCTTTTAATAGAAGGTAAGAGGCCATAGAAAAACCAGGCCACTTTTCTGAACACTGACCACCTTGTCCTGTTTCTCCCTCACAGTCCCTGTCCCACATTCCCAAGCAGGGCCATTTGATTTATTATGTGGCCAGGGGGCATGCTATCATCAAGAAGCTAATGAGAAATAAAAGAAACCTTAAATGTTCTGCCTTCCCTTGGAGGACATTACTTTAATGGTGACTAGAAGGAGAACCATGCCAGCTGCTGTCTTTTCTTGTAGAAAGTATGCAATGTTGGGACATGCAACAGCAAGAGGATATTGGTGCTTTCATGGACTCAGTCCTTGTAGCCATGGCTGATATACACCAAATGAAAAAGACCAATATATCATATAAGAGTCCTGACCTCCCAAGCAGTGAAATAGAGTCAAATAGATAAGGCCTGTCATATATATTGGGGAGAATGAACTATTTCAGACTGACTTGCCACGCTTATATGAGCTTCAGGTATTGATTACCACCAAAAACCACTTTCATTACGTTGCCATGGCATTTCATGGCTAGAGCGGGTGGAAAGTGGTGGGAGAGCTGTCATGGTCACTGAATCTCTGGAATGAAGAAAGTGCATCCATTCATTGCTGGACTTCTTAAAGCACAAAACACACTGGACATAGTGACTAAGAAGAAAAGCAGTGAGGGGAGACAGCAGGGTGGAAGCATCTATAACTGTCCCCATTTCATGCCAAAAGAATCACTTTCCTAGCAACAACAATAACACATTCAAAAGCAGCATCTCTTTTGGATGCGGGATCAGTGATATGAAATGCATGGAGCAGCATCTAACATGTAGGTCACTGCCCCACCACCAGGCTGGGATTTAACCTTCTGCTGCCTCCTGGCAGGGAAACATAAATCAATTATGGCAGAAAGGTAAACACTTCCCATTTTTTTTTGGTCCTCTCCTGCCTGTTCTCTGTTGTCAGGTAATTTCTCTGAGAGTCAGTGGTACGTGCTGACAGAGGCGAGATGAAATTAGCCAAGACCTCGCAATTAATTCTGCAGCTGCAATTGCTTTGGAGGAGTCAATGAAGGTGGTGCTTGCGCGTGGTTAGGCATCAGATTTAAGAGCTGGAGCAATATTGCGGGGTCTAATGGCCAAGTTTATTAGGGTGTGACAAAGTGCATCTTTGATCAGTCATGTGCCTCAGATTTGAGCTAAGGGGAAAGCACTTGCCCTGATGCTTGAGAAATGAGTCATGCACATGTTGTAAAAGTCTTCTGTGGTATTGCATAGTGCTTCACAAGCTGTTTAATCTATTGGGCAAATTAATATAATAAAGGAGATAATTAGTAGAATATAAAATTCTACTGAGTATCATGATGGAAAATTAATATTTAATTGGATTGATTTAACAGTGCCCCAGAGTAAATGCACCTTTGCTCAAAATACAGTTCATTTTCATTTTTACTTACCCTGATTCACAGATGAAGCTTTTAATTCTTTAACCATTTCATGATGTGTGTAGTATTTTCTTTATGTCGTATGTTAATTCGTGTACGCTCAGCTCACACATGAACCACTGTGGGTTTATCTTTTGTAGCCTTTTATAGTCACAAACTTCAGGATCTTGAAGGCTCTCTGCAGTGCCATGAATAGGCACGTTCGTGCACCATAACGCAATGAGCTCTTTAAAGCAGCATAGTCACTGGACTGAAAATGTTATTAACAAGTACTATTTGAACGTGCTAGTGTAGTTTAAATTAGATAAGCTTGCAGGTTTGCAGATAGGCTACGGTCTAATTTAATGTAATGCCATTTTGATGAATACAGTGGAATGTTCCACTCTCCAGATTTTGCCATTTTTGACCACATTAGAATTTGAACTTTAAGATATGGAAAGCCAGGTATGCTGAGATGACTCAGGAGAGTCACAAAACACAACATTTACCCTAAATGCCACAACATCCCAGGCTCCACAGTGCTAATGAATTAAACACCTAACAAACCAGAAGGATTGATGAAGACACACTGAGCCGAGATACATACCAGTGAGGAAACATTCAACCAGACCCTTCTTACGCTCAGCCACTAATTTGGTACTGGGAATGAGGACAACATATGTGAGTCTAGTGGAACTGTTGGGATTTTTGTATTTGTGTATCTATGGTGTACACATGTTGTACTGTAGCAGCTTGAATCTTGCATTTTATATTTAAGCCTCAACATCTGATGAAGGCACCTGAAGTGATGAAACCATAAGTCTACACAGATCCTTAGATTCCAAACAAACTGGATAATTGAAATACTTTTTTTCTTTAGCAGAAGCACATGCAAATGGTGTGTATAGCTGTTTTTACAATTGACTGAATCCAGGATCAGTTTTGATTTTGATGAACTACTTTTCAATCAGTGCATTTTAGAAGTGAACATTTTTTGGAAAAGGGAGAAAACATGACTTTTCCCGACCTGTCTTAACTTTTGCTTGAACGTTTGGGTGAAGCTTTTCAGTTGAAGATGCACATGCACTGTAAATACGAAACAATTCACCATTTGAACACATTCCTGGCTCCGTTTCATTTTGGGCTTTTAGCAGACACCCTTATCCTGAGTGATTTATCACATTTCCACAAGTGAGCACTAGGGGCCCCAGCAGTGACTGGATTTGAACTCATGTTCTGCCAATCAGAAGGTGTATAGCTTAATCACTGAGCTACCACCGACCCATTTCTACACCTTTAAAGACCACAATAAACTTTTTACTGCAATTGTAATGTGATAAGTCCAACCAATGTAATGCTTTTCACTGCCAAGTAATGTAACAATGTCCAACCAATCACATGATTTGGCTCCATAAGTGTACTATTTTCATGGGCCTCAGACAACCATTTCTGGTGGACCACAGCTCAGATTCCTGTACCATTTCCCAGTTTGAAGGAACCAACTTGTGCAATCATACTGAAATGTCCTCAGGTCTGGAAAATGGTGCAAGTGTGAACTGTGACTGCTAGATTTAACTGACCTGCTGGTATCCAGGGGTCTGTCGATGGCCTCAGCTTCGTGTTGACCTGTTCCCAGTCAAAGTCGTCATCTTTGCCTTGGCTGTAGCCACACTCTGAGTAGGGCCTTTCGAAGTTACAGTCTCCTGAGGAAAAAAATGAACACATAGCGTTGATTAACTGAGGGAAAGCACACACGCAATTCTAATAGAAGAGTCATCATCAATCTCTGTCAGCAGAAAGAAGTCCACTAGTGTTCAAACATGGGGCCTGTCACTGTGGAGTATTAACGCTGTATAAGCAGCAATTAATCTAATTCCCTCTCTGCAGGTTCCCATGGTAGAGTATAATCACCGCTTACTGGCCTGAATTCAATATCTCTGTCACTCAGAGCACCTCAGCATGAAGATGAAGAGCAATACGACCCAGCCGCAATGTTAACAATAGCTTCCGGGTATGCACAAGATCTGAAGGTATCTACAATGCGGGTCCTTTAGTTCATTAATGAGCAGGGAAAGATGAGCAGTGGTGCAATCTTATGGACCTCTAAAGCTCGTTCAATCACAAGGATACAAACAGACCCATAAAATTGCTTTTCATTGTGGGTTGTGATTTGAATGTTTGCATTGCCGGTTCCATTTGCATTACATACAGCAGAGGAATATGACCCAGTTATGATTGGCATTCACTTCATTCAGATTTTTATATCATAACCACGTGAGGGACACAACAGTGAGCCGTAATAAGACACAGCTTTACTTTAACGCCTCAGAGAACTCCTCAAATATTGTTCCAAACTTGGCGTGACTTTCTGCGAATTGGACAGAGGATTTGAAGAATCAACATTCTTCCCTGGAAGGCATAAAGTCTTCAATATAGTCAAATCTTTATGAAATGCAAAAATAAATCCTTTTCCGGTTTTGCTATGAATATACCCAAGAGCACTAGGCTGTATGTTATTTATCATCCTTCTTCAGTCTAATGTTATGATTCCTTGTAAATATATATGTTTCCAAGTCCTACAGGCTTTTGACACCTTGTCAGAATTTGGATGTGATCACTGCAAGATGCATGTAATATGAGCACTTGTAGGGGGAGAAAGCTGTCATCACCTACACGACTGCCACAACAGAATCGCAGCAAGACTCTGAGTTCTACTTTGTTGACAGTGTCGAGCGTTTCCTCCACCAAAGTGAAAGAGAGACAGAATCTTATTAGATAAACTGCTTTCCTGAAGAGATATCAAGTTTCATCCACTGGCAAATCGCATTCATTCGGCGGGATTATAGTTGATCTTTCACTGTGTATACACTTGAAAGGACTCATGTGGCATGTAAGCCCCTGGCCACCAATCAAAAACACCAATCAAAATGAAAACTTATTTTGCTTTTTTCTAAAGGTCCTCCGGGATTTTTGCCTTTCAAACTAATGAATTCCAAAAGCTTTGCTGGAGCGGTAAACAATCTATTTTGTTCCACGCTACATGGTTTCTGGTTCAAATCTCTTTATGGTGCATCTCAGACATCTAGTTCTAGAGGACTGCATCTCAGTTTTATCATATTCTAACACGTATGCCAACCTGATAATGAATTTAAGACTATTGAAGGCTCAAAAAACACCTCTTTGTAATGTGATGGCTTTCCACTAAAGTTTATGAGCTATGTTTTAAAGCCCTTAGACATTGTAGCCTGTAGGTCAGTAGAATCAATTGTGTAGCAAGGTGTCTGTTTGTCTGTCCAGCATAGTGAATCACTGCAGGAAAAGGAAAAACGGAATCAACAAAGAAAGCACACCAAGTATTACTTTTGTTCACTCATCTTCAATAAGCACTTTTTTCTGGTCGGGGTCATGATGGATCTGGAACCGATCCCGGGAACACTGGGCATGAACGCCACTCGATGCGCCACAGTGCTGCCCTACTTTTGCTAATCTACTTACACCAATCATCCATAACATTAAAACCACCTGACTAATATTGTGTAGGTCCCCCTTGTGGAGTCGAAACAGCTCTGACCCAACGAGGCATGGACACAAGGTATCCTGTGGTATCTGACACTAAAATGTTAGCAGCACATCCTTTAAGTCCTGTAAGTTGAGGCCTCCATGGAAAGGGTCCAGCACATCCTACAGATGCTTAACAGATTGAGGTCTGGGGAATTTAAAGGCCAAGTCACTAACACGTTCCTCAAACCATTCCTGGACAATTTTTACAGCGTGGCAGGGAGCAGTATGCTGCTGAAAGAGGCCCCTGCAATTAAGGCATACTGTGGCCATAAAGAGGTGTACTTGGTCTGCAACATTGTTTAGGTAGGTGGCAGGTGTCAAAGTAAGATCGACATGAATGCCAGGACCCACGGTTTCCCAGCAAAACATTGCCCAAAGCATCACCCTGTGCCACTGTAACAAAATAATCAGTGTTATGCACGTCAATTGTCAGTCATTTTAATGTTATAGCTGATCATTGTATTAATTCTAAACCTCTCCTCAATGTATGAGCTGCATAAGCAGACTGTTTAAAGAGATTTACAGAGGCAGCTAGGCTAGTTTGTTTGGGTACATCCCTAAACAGTACTGCACTAAACAGTATGTCGGAATACCAAAGGTCTATATGGACCATATGGACCATAATTGGTATCAGTTACTCAATATTTAATAAGTTACTCAATATTTAATAAGTAATTATATATTATTACAGCTTCATCAAAAACAGTTTCTTCTGGGTTCTTTTTCAAAATATGAATATAGATCACTGCCACCTCCTGATACAGACAGAGACTTGTCTTTCACTCAGGAGCAGGACGCAAGTTCGTGTTTTCTGTAGATATCTTTCCGGTGTGCTTGAGTGCATGATGTGAGGTAATGGTGAGGCAATGATGAGGCAATGATAATGCAACGGGAGATGATCGTTAGCTGGCCTTGGTTGGCGCTGGTTTTTTGGCGATGCATGGTGTGTCACAGCCTTTACAACATCTGTTAGGTAGTGTCAATAACTGGCAGATTGTTTCATGAAAATTACACCATTTTTTTTGTCAAACTAGTCTGAAGATTGCAGTAAATGTGCATTAATATTTTAATTGCAAATAGACATAAGAGCCTTTAGACAAGCTTTGAAGATAAGGAACAAGGCCTACATTATGAGAAGCTAGAGAAGAGCTGGTCAGTGGCTATCAAAGACCACAGCCATGATAATTAGACATTCCTGAAATAAAAGTTACTAATTATCTTGTCAAAGCACACTCTGAACAATGGCCTTTCTCTCTATATCCACATTTCAGGTCCATTAGACCAGATAAACACCATGATTCTCTATTCTATTACGATGGCGAGTGCCTGGTGTGTGTGTGTGTGTGTGTGTGTGTACGTGTGTGCGTGTGTGTGTGTGTGTCTCGCCTGTACGTGTGTGCGTGTGTGTGTGTGTGTCTCGCCTGTATGTGATACGTGGAATGTCTGAAATGAGCATGGCAGTAACACATTTTTTCTTTATCTTCTTCAGCCTCTCATTCCATTCTGATCAAATCAATTTGCTCTGACCTGCACGATGCCATTAAATCCTTCAAGTGAAAAAAAAACAGTGTGTAGAAACAGCAAGCTAACACACAGGGATCATCCACACATATCCGCTCTCTCTATCTCTCTCTTGCTCTACTTTGTTTGCTTTAGTAATCTCGCTCTGACTTGGGTGTTCTCAGACTGATAACCTTGTCTGATAGCCAGGATAATCTTGAGCCAATATCTTCACATACTGTATTATTGGGGGAAGGAGTTTAACTGAACTGGATGTTGCTCAGTAGCTGACAAGCTGAAACTGAGAGAAAGTCTGCAAAAGGATACATATTTTAACATACATCTGTATTAGGCATGTAACTGGATAAAAATACATTGTCTGAATGTACAATGCACCAATGTAGTAAATGCCTAGCCAGGGCTTTGGTGCTTCGAACTAGTCTGCCTGTTTGTTCCATATACAGATAGCGCTATTGTATTATATCCATATCTTTAATGTTTCCCAAAACCACAAGAAGATTTTAGATCACTTTGTGGCATTGTGGCATATTCATACCTGTCTATACTCTACAGCCTGTCTGCCATTGTCTTCTACACATATAACAACCTCCCTTCCCCAAGTTTTCAGTTTTGCTTGGTATAATTTAAATAATCACCCACAACTGGAGCTACATAGTACAGTTCCTCACAGCGTTATCAGAGGACACAGACAGTATTGGAGATGGCTCGCTGCATCTGGTCTGAAATGATGCCAACATTTCTATCAACCCCTGAGGTTAAAGATGATTACATCTCTACGAGGGGTGCAGAAGCATTTCTAGTTAGACGTAGCAGACAGACTAGAGGAGGGTTTTGAACTGCACAGACCCTGCATCCATCTAGCGTCTCTTAATCAAAGCCAAATCAAAAAGCAAAAGCAAACCTGTCTCATGGGAACGTAATGAGGAATATATCCCTTACAAGAGATTCTGCTTTCTTGTAAAGACGCATTCTATTCAGCTCATTAAGAGAACGTTTTTCTCTCTGTACTGTCACAAACAGTCGTAAGGTTGGGTATTGTGTTTTGCTGCCCAGATACATTTTGTTGTGTTTGTGTGATTTGCTTTGTGGGACCTGGTGACATGTCAATAGATCCGTGCCTCTTGGCAATCACACACAGTGGTCGGCTGCCAAAATCAACAACGCTGATGTAAGTGCGGTAACTAGCTCATCGTCTCAACCACGTGGTCAGGAGATGGTTTAATTCAATTGTCCATGGATGTCAATAACATGCTCATCAGGTGTTGGATGAAATCACAGAAACAATCTTATCTATTCAACAAAAAATCAGACATGCACATGTGCACACCCACATATTCACATCAGGGGCTTCTGTTGTATTACTTTCTAAGGGCCTGTATCTTGCTGTGAACAGAATCTAAACACTATAGACAGCTGCTTTAAGTGATATCTAGCAGAGAGATTGAGCTCCACTCTCTGAGACATTGGGCTTTCACATGAAAGGCTCTATGAGAGTCTCCATGGGACTTCCTCCCTTCAGCATCTCACCAATCGATACTTTCTACCCTGTCATCTGTATTCTCTTGCAAAGAAAGAAAAAACGGCCTACCAAATAAAGCCAACACGAAAGCCCGTACAAAATGCATGCTGTAAATATTTCAAACGATTCCAATGTGAAGAGAGCAGGGCCGTTTTCTTAGACTTGACGCACTGTGCATTTTTAAAAATCCATCTGTCTTTTTTTACAGGCCACAATCAATACTTCTCCTACTCACCTACGAATACATTTCATCCAAACATTTCCAAGACCAACTTAAAAGAGATTCTATTGTTGCACCTGCCACTAGAGTACACAGAAGTCCACTGGGGTGAAGCACTTTCAGGCTGGCAAGTATAAATAAGTTGGGTTTAAAACGTCTTCTTCTTGTACACTTTCGTAGAGTCTTCCAAAGCTTAGAGTAGAGTGTCAAAGTATTAAACATACTGTGAGCAAATTGCATTCATTATCTTAGGCTGCTTCCACAAGTTCTAGCCTGAATCAGAGTGAAATCGATAGTTTCGCTTTGTTTACGATTAGGTTTTTTTGTTTTCACAGTGCACATTATTGAAGAGAGAGAGAGAGAGAGAGAGAGAGAGAGAGAGAGAAACATTGACTTAATGGCTGAAAATGTGGTCCAAAAATGTTTTTATTCTTTGGTGAGAGATACGGTGATGAAAAAAAAGATAAGAAAATGTCTGCCAAGTGTGTGTAGAAATCAACCAAGCACGGACAGCACAAAGGTACAAATTATAGAAATAACTAGTTTTTAAATCATTTTGTGGATCACACGCATCCAAGCCCAAGTTTAAGCCCAAGACCGAATCACTAGGTTGTTTTGTTCTGCACCTGAATGTGATTGCTCTTCTCTCACCTTCCTAAATGAACCACACAGAGGGGAAAAACTCTCCAGGATTCAATTCAAGCAGCTAAACTAAACGCTGCATCGGTGAAAGCAACCTGAGTGTTCCAAAGCAGAGTCTAAATTGCTATGAGGCAGAGAGCTAAAGCTGCTACAGCGCAGCCTGACACCCTGCCTTTGGATTATTCAGTGTATTTATTGTGTCTCCCACCTTGATGGTATTGCTTTCCCGTTGCACTGACACCACTAACAGGTCCTACTGTTATAGCTAATGCAATAGAGATGGCTGATAACCTTCCTCGCTACCAGCTCAGCAATTGCATCCTCGGCAATAGCTATTCTATGCAGCGAGGAAGGTTTTGTTGTGCATTATCATCCCACAGGTCTTACTGTCTGGGATGCTCTTTTATGAGCGTCTTGTCTTCTGCAAGGACACAAGCTATAAAAGTAATATTGGGTAATTTGACCCAGTGGCTGCAATTCTTTCCCGTTCAGGTAAAACCGTATGGAGATGACAGACCTATTCCCTACTCCAAGCTTCATCAGATTACTTATCAACACTTAAGAACAAGGGGTTCTGCACAAGGGTTTTGGTTTCTGAACATTAAGCAGTGTTTTAGATCCAGGGTCAGGAGCCGTTCCCAAGGACTGCACTCTGCAGATACTACTCCACCAATCCTACATCGGAGGAAAAAATATAAATCACATGACCAGGGCAACACTGCCATGGCTAATCTGTATCGGTAAAATGAAATGCCAGCCGTGTACACACGCACGAGAGATAACGGAGCAAAGTCAGGAAATGAGAAAACACACAAATGCCCAGGAGGAAATTAGATCTCTCTATCTTAGTATTGATGTATTTATGACTCCTTAGCCTCGACGATAAACTGCCATACACACCCTGCTTTCACTCACCAAATAAAGTTATAACGCTTCCCGAGACAAACAAGAAACAAGCTCTCACTGCTACTCTGGTGCACATCACCACCTCATGATGATGTGTTCTGGCACCGGAACAAGACATTACTGGAAAGCTGATGCCTTCTCAATTGCTCAACTGGGTATGAGTATAGTGCATGTTTTGAGTCAAATCTTCTTATATTGGCAGATTATTCAACTTGGAAGTGAATCATGCATTCACAAAGTGTTTCTCTAGTACAGTACTCAGGACACTGATTCTGGCATGTACAGTTTTGTAATCCTTAACACACGTACATTTAACTCACAAGCTCGCCTCAGTAACTCCCTTGTGTGTTAACGTTCCTTGTATTAAAGTTTAAATTGTTTACTGCCCACAATGTCGACAATCTATCAGGTCTATTCGATTAAACTATTATTTAATATCGCCTACAACATAACTGGACCTTTCCGGAGACCTTGTAAATACTGCTTTATGTGTAAGTGTATGTATTATAGTGTAAATATAGTGTATTGATTGTAGGCTAGTAGGATTTTTTTCCCCCTATACTCTTTTTCTCTATTGTCTCTGATAACTATTGTTTTCTGCCTGGCAAATACAACAGTCAGCAAGAAATAACCCTTTGTAGAATCATCCCTGAATGGACGAAATATGAAAAGCAGGCACTGTGTGGAAAAATCATAAAGGTGGGAGTATGTTAACATGATTTTATACTAAGACTCCGAATTTGACTTTGCCATATTAAGTGGCAGAATAAGCAAACATTTTTATTATCCAGTTAGCAAAAGTGTGCAGATACACTGTAAAAAAAAAATTTTTTATGTTTTTCACAGAGATCCATCTGTCGAGTCCAGTTTGCTGGTTATTATTAGCACCTAGTTAGTGAAAGATAAGTAGTTTTCAGGATGGCTAGATTTAATTTAATGACTGTGTTAATTTTGATAATGCTAATTTGATTTAAAATAAAATTCAGAGGATGGTGATCCAGAGCAGGAGGAAAAACAAACAAGAGTATTATATTTTTAAAAGAATTCTTGTCCAGCGTGAGAGTGTGATTGTATATGTCAGAAAGTCAAAGTTTTCTTCAGTTCCACACAGTAAACTTTCTCTACAGCAAAAACGCTTTGTACAGAAATAATTACTAATAATTCTGACAGTAAGGTTTACTTTTCATAAAGCATATTGTACGTGGTCTTACATGTGTCTTACAGTAAAGGATATATAGTGTAGGTGTATCAAATGCAGTACACACAGTAATAATCACTCAGACATAGCTGAAGCACTTAACCTTTCTGCACCTTATTTGGACTTGTAATTTAAATACTGGTTTTCTGACAAATGCTAGCATTGAATTTCTTTGCTATTTCTGACTGCAAAGGCGTGGACGATAAATGATTTGCAAATATATTCCCTGACCCGATTAAGAAGTAAGACCAGTAATGTGGTGGAAGAAACAAGAGCACTTTGAGCGTTGTAGCAGAGCGCAAGCTAAGTGTAGACAAATCAACAGAGTAGGAATACTGATGATAAAAACTGCTTGCTACTCGCTATCTGTCTGTCTGTCTTTTTGTCTCTGTCTGTCTCTTTTTCGATCTTTGAGTTGCTATCTCTCTCTCTCTCTCTCTCTCTCTCTCTCTCTTACACATACACACACATACACACACACACACAGTCCTTTTCTCTCTCTCTTTCTCTCTAACACACACACAAACACACACACACACAGCCTCAAGTTCTATTAGTGCTTTATTATAATCTTAAAATAATTAGAAAAAATAAATCTTGTAGTCTCTACAGAAATCAGTATAAAAGGAAAGGGGCTTTTTTCCTCATTCATAATCACAAAATATGCTATTTTCTTCTAACACTGAAACCTCAACACAATGAACAGAGCCCTGGGAGCATATGCCGATCCTTGCACTCACATTTACACTGTTAACAGCCCCCATGAGCAGCTCCTTGCTAGTTGTTGCTCATGTCTGCAGAGTACCTGTGGGTAAAAACTAATCACTGAGTTATCGACAAGACGGCATGGCTATTCATGAGTCAATTATCTATTCATCAATAAGGGCACATAAGGCTTGATTTCGTTGCAGGGCATGTTAGGCCTTGACCCTTGAAAAATGCTTAATTAATCATATTAAACTCATATTGAGCACATGTCTCCTCATATTCATGCAGAAAGTGTTCTGTATATGAAAGAAAAAAAACATTGCTTTTATTGGGTGCCATGCTGTCACTTCAGTAATAAGGCCAGAGGGGGTAAGTAAAGGAATAAAAAAATAAAATAAAAAATTCTATAAATGTCTATGAAAACTCAGCTGCCTTCAGTAAATAATGTAAATAAATGCATTTGATTGGCCACAGCAGAGGATTTGATACAGAAGCCGCAATTGTTCATTTTTTTAATAAACTGGAACTAAACTATTGTCCACTGTGAGCCACTGAAATACTTTATTAGGTCACAGCTCTGCAATGTAGTGACCAGGACATTAAGCCGAAAGGTAAATTTGCAGGAGAACTGGTTTCCTTCTTCTGATATCAGTTGCGACAAGGATAAGTGTCAAGAAGAAGCTAAAGTTGAAAAACCTTTGGCTTCCTTATTAAACTGACAGACACCAACATGGTTTAAAGGGTTAACTTAATATATCATTGATTAAAACACATCTTTAGTATAGGATTAGGATTTTATATGATAATCAAACTGTCAGGAAACCCAGAATAAAGAAAGTGGTAAGTCTGCTTTACTGTCAGACAGGATCCAGATAACAGAGCTGTTGAGCTCGCGTTGTCATCTCACAGGTTATCACTACAGTCAGATTATCAGACGATCTGAAGAACGCTGAAATATGATGAGTTGGACGAAAATGTGTAAGGCTCAGTAGGTGATCAAGGCGGCTTCCTGAAAGCACGTAAGAAGCCGTGAGAGATGGGAAGCCGTCTTTCCAGCCTTACCATTAAATGATGATGGATGAGAGCGGGCGCTAAGACAGAGCTCGCTACGTTTCCCCGCTCTCTCTTCCATGACACTCATGAAGAACTTCCACCTCATAATTATGCCAGATCCATCTCCATTTGTACAACCTGACACTGTGCAATTAGAATGAATCTGGGCCTCACTGGTGTGGCTCAGAGCACCAGCGTGAGGCCAGGCATGAGCGCTCAGAGCTACACACAGACACAGCTGTGCAGCAGGCAGGGACAGGCCTGGGACAGAGACTAATTAGATTACGCAGAGAACGGAGGTTTCTAAGTGAATAGTGAATATGGGAGGCATGTTCAGGCAGTATATCATAAAGCTGCTCTCCAGCTGAGGTGATGCTGTGAACACCAGGGAGCCATTCTCACAGGCTTAAATGTACCAAATGCTCAAATCTGTGTGCTTTACACATTAAATGCCACTAACTACATTTAGAAGCCTGTACTCTAAAGTTAGAATTTACAGATTTAGCTTAAATGTAGTGGCGGTGCTGTTGGACTCTCTAATCTGACCGGTCAGAAGGCTGTTTGTTGGGTTTCTATGACAGCAGCTCCGACAACTGTGCCATCTGTCAAACCCAAAGTTTATGTTAATGCACTCATTACTGCTCCTATAGTAACAACTCAATTATAGGCACTGGTATGGCAGACAAAATCTAAGCCTAATAATAAACGGATTTAAAATCTGCTGTTATTTAACAGGGCAAATTAGTTTAATTAGTGATGTTGTGAAAGTCAGTAGTCTTCAGCAGTAGCGCTCTGTAGCAGGCAGTGTGGTTTTGGCCACTGGGAAGTTTTCAGGACTGTATTTTTTTCTTATTCACTTTAGGAAAACAATCAGTTGCAGCTGGTGAGGGAATGATTGTATATATCTGCTTTAACAGGAACTTGTGTTATGGACATTTGTGGCACATGCCCATTTCCAGAGCAATTCCCATTTATTTCAATTATACAAGTAATCAATTGAGGGTTAGGGGCCTTGCTCAGGGGTCCAGCAGTGGCAGGTTGTTAGTCCTGGGACTCAAACTCATAACCTCTGATTAGTAGTCCAACACCTTAACCACTGAACTACCACTTCCCTTGAGAACATCTATATATCTTTGAATCTCACTAATAAATAAATAACTGTAATCTTTGGAAACCTGATGCAGTACAAGAAGAATAAAACACTTCAGGACTGCTGTTATTAGAAAACAATCAACTTTGTAGTGCTAAAAGTAGCACTGCTGGGAGGCGAGTCTTGAGCTGTTGATTATTTTCCTGTAACATTGATCCCATCATGGTTTATTCCTTCCATATTTCAAGCCTATGTCTCTGCACATGGTTATTAATTACCACATATTGCCACATATGATACTTTTAGAAAGGCTCCCTCATTTCCTGCCTAAATGTCTAGAAGTGTCAGGTGTAGCCTCGATTCTCTTTATTTGTGCTCATACATGTTTTAGTAAACGTTGTTGTGGTTGCCCAGTGAGTTGTTGCTTATGCTATCATGTCTGATGCTAGCATCGCTAATATGGGCTAATGATATGGGCTAATGATCTCATACAGCTAGTTCTGTGTGATAGCAGCACTGAGGCGCCACAAAAATAAGACCTTGCACCTCATATAGTGCAAATTACACCCTAAAAGCTCTGCACATAAAAAATGTGATGCAAGATAATGCTAACATAACATATGTTTTTCTAGTTAGCTCCACTTATCCATTACACACAGACACTGGCATGAAAATGAAATTGTCAGATATTTTAGCACTGGTTGACCGAAACTACGAAGGTTTAGCCACTACACTTTAACAAACAGTACAACTGGTGTATTTTTCTCCCCGAGCTGCTTAAGGCGTTTTATCAAAATATCTAACAAAGTGAGACAAGGGCTAAAAGAAAGTGTACATGGATGGAATAGAAGGAATAAAAATTAGACACAAGGTTTCAGCTCGCTTGTTATTTGCTCTCTTACACAAGATTTCACACAAAAACCTGCTGAGATATAGCAGCAGAATAATGGATAATGTATATGTATATTGAATAAAAAAAAAAAAAAAAGAAATGCAAATCCTCGACTTAAACCTCAGCTCAATTTTCTTCCATTAATGCAAGCAGGGCTTTAAGAAAAAGCCGGGCAAGGACAGTCAGTCTGCTCTGCCTCTTTCTGTAGAGTGAATACAGCAGTTCAATGACCTTATAATGGACTAATATTCCTGAGTTGAGAGTACAGCACACCAGCCTTGAGTTCCTCATGGTTCTTAGTCATTAATGTTTTTGAGTTCAGATAGGTGCACATGTATGCAGGAGCTTCGTACAAGCTCCCTGCAGTGTCAGAAAGATGGGAAAATAACCTTTTATTCTGTATAAATGCACTTTTCAAAACCCTGTGCGGTATATGCATTGTATTACAACTCTCTGAAATTAAGACTCAAATAAGAAATTTTTGCTCAAATAGTGAATGGAAAGCTTGCAAAGTGCTACTTGACCTCTACATTTCCTGGAGGATACTTTTAATTTATTTATGTAATTTGTTTCATTCTTTTATTTCTGTTCACTGAGTGCCAACCAAATTCTAGTTCTTTGCTCTGGTTTCCCTACTCGTGTTGAAAGGCCACTGGACTCAGAAATTGCTCATTCATTCATTATTCTTCAGTAAGAGCAGTACACTGGGGGGAAAAAAAGAAATATGTGGTCTGTCAAATGTAAGAAAAATTATTATGTATAGTTTACAATACAATATTACATTTCACAGTGAAATTTCATTGCTCGTTTTAAACGTAATTTAAACAAGTTTCTAATTGCTATATAAAATGATGTAGAGTGAGGGTTATCAGTGTAAACCAGTTAGGATGAGGATGTTGGAACTGATGGAAACTATAGCTATAGTATTATATTTAGGAATGCGTTGTGGAATAGTGCAGTAATGTATTTGTTAACAGTTTGCGACTCAGCTCATGGGTAAGCTTGGATTTTATTCAGCGATTTGAAAATACAAGCTCAAATCATGTTAGATGTAGGAAAACTATGTGTTACTGTACGCGATATGAAAAATATATTAATAGTACAGAGGTACACATTAGAATTAAGTAAATTCAATTAACCTTTTTTTTTTAAAATGCATCCTAGTCTGGGAATCCTAAGTCTATCCCGGAAACACTTAGCATGAGGAGGGACTACATACTGGATGTGGTGCAAGCCCAAGCACACACATAGTCACATAGTCACTCATTCAGACCTAGGTGTAATTTAGTGCAGCCGGTCCACCTACTCACATGATGCTGGGAGGTGGGAGAAAACCAAACAGTCTGGAGGAAACCCACGTGGACATTAATAATGAATGTAATTTGAGGTCAGGATAGAACCGGGAACCCTGCGCTCATAAATTGTGCAGATTAAAATGCAATTTTCCAATATCATTCATCGTTCGTTTTTTTCTCACCTGTATTACTGTGCCTTACTTTGCAACGTATGCTTAAGAGCAATATATCAAATGAATAATTCTGCACACTGAATAGTGTGGGGTTTGATCATGAGCTCTGTACTGTATGTGGGGGGGGGCTGTCTCTCGGTCCGTGACCCTGAGCCGTGACTGATGCTGAATGAATGAACTAAGAATAAATGTCTTTTCTCCTTTTCGGTGTAACACGTTGAACAATGCCCGGTGAAGCATATAAACCATGTCAACAAATAGTAAAAACTCAACTGCTCAAACAGCAGCAACCTTGATGAGCAAACACTGAACAAAAGCCTCACAGCACACACACAGTTGTGCACCAGATACCGTCTGTTACACTCATCTTGTCCTATAGTGCATCTTCCACTGCGCAGTGTAACAAACAGGCCCAAACAAATCAAACGTCCCACCAACGCAGCTGCACTTCCTGCTGCCCCGGCCTCCCTGTAGCTCTGGCAGCCAGGAGCATGATGGATGGTTATTTTTGTCGGGGCTGATTCACTCGCCGGTGACGGCTCAATATCAGGAGGCTCCCAAGATGATTTATTCCCGGCCCGCTCCCATTCGATTAGCCGTAGGCTGTCGTGGGGCCGCCGGGGCCACGGCGCTCCAAATAAGAAGAGGGCTCAGTGTATGATGTGGAAGAAAGGACTAGGATGGCACCACACTGACCCTCCCTCCTCTGCCTGGCGAGTAAAACTGAAATCTCATCCCTCCCACCTGGAGGCAATGAGGCCTCTCATTGCTGCAAAACCCACACAAAGTCACAGAGATAGGCAGAGCATACCAAGTTGAAAGGAGGGGGAAGGTGGAGCTGCCGCTGTGTTTACACATCTTCTCATTTACCCCTCGCTATGCTAGGCCTAATTTGTCCAAGCCCGTGTGTTACTCTGCCAACAATTACTCTGAGGAATCAAGCTTTTCAGATAAAGCAGCATGTTGTGTTTGATCTCATAATCAAGAACGTAAACAACAACAACACTAAAGGGCTTTTTTGCATTTGGAAACTGAGCTGAGTAAACTTTCGCATAAAATCCACAAGGTGTTCCACACTGACAAAACCACAGGTTACTTCAATTATTTGTAATTAAAAAATATATAAAACACATACACACACACACACACACAAACTTACAAATCTGTCTGTACCTCTTTGTAAATGTCAGAGATAAATGCCACAGTGCTGTATGAACTCATTTTCAGGGAAGCAGTATTCATTTGAGCCTTGTTTAATATTTGCTTAATATGCCTCTAATTTGTTTACAAGGCATGACTTGTCCTACGCAAAAATGAACGCCTTCGATCATTTTGCCTGTAATCTTTGAAAGGGGGTTAATAGGAAGACATTGTGTTAAATTACCCTTTAACTAAAACACAGCTGAGACTCAAACTGAGTCAGATTTGTTTCTGACAATTTCATTAAAGCTGCTTCAAATGAACACCAGCATCAGCAGGTGGCTTCTTTTCTTTTTTTTCCCTCATTGAGTCATCACAGATCTGAGCCATAAGGCTGATCATCAAAACATTATTTTGGTATTCCCCTAATTTTCATTCACCTCAATTTCCTGGCACTCTAAACATGAATGACAATTCTATCCACCAATCCATCCATCCATCCATCCGTCCATCTACTGTTCAACCTATACTTCACAGGGTCGCAGGGAGCCTGGACTCTCTCCCAGAGGACTCTAGGAACAAAGTGGGGGCCACCCTGGATAGGGAGACAACCCAGTGATGCAGGGTACAATCGATTTGGGTACATTTTAGAGATGCCAACCATCCTATTATGGATGTCTGGGGGAAGACTAGGGGAAAAATCCAGCAAAGAACAGGGAGAAAACGCAAACCCTTCACACATGAGAGGGACAGGAATCAAACCTCATGCTATACAAACATGCTAACCACTAAGCCACTTTGTTTTGGCTAAAGCCCTCTAGACTGAAACCACAGCAATGTGCTCAGGTAGGTTTTAATAAAAATGTGATTCAATCGTCTTTCTGCTACAGAAATGAATAGACTTGTTATATTAACCTTAAACCCACCGATGAGTTATGAGAAACAAAAGCTCGCTCTTTTCTCTAGTGGAGTAAATAGCATCCAGTCCAATAAGAGTGCCCTGATACATTTAACTACAAGGACAGAAATTCTGAAATGAAATTGGAAAACATGCTTACAAACACTTCTTTCTTGTATTTCGCATTAATTTATAATTTAGGAACAGAATCTTTTATTCATCTGTCTAGCAGCAGCAACAAGGTTATTAATTGCGCCTGATTTGTTCTTAAGACCCTAAAAACTGCTTAAGGTCATAACTGAGAGCCCTTCCTTGACCCATTTTCATCTGATGAACTGACAGTCCATTCTTCATCGAACCCCTCCTACTAGCCATCTGCCTTTACTGGGAGAATTTTAATAGATTCCCGCACATTGCCCTCACTGCTCAATCAAGAGTTTAAGCTCCGGGCACCATCTTGGCGATCCTTAGGGATTATAACAGAGGATTTATGGAGAGAAAGCAGCTCTCTGTGAAATATCATTATGGCTGGAGAGCTGTCTTGTAAATTGCTGTATTGGTGAAGTTTAGTGTCAGTCACACTGCCAGGCGGCCTGATTTATTCACGTGTAAAAAAGCGCCAGCTCTCAATCTCAGGGATGACTAGACTTCTGGGTAATCCTTTGGAATCGAGCCTTGACTGTATCATGTGTTAAATATGGCACACGTCGTTTTTAATGGGCTCAGTGTCAGTTTTCATAGCATCATAATTAAAATATTAAGCTTCATTACATTATTAGCATGAGTAGAACAGATTAGTACACAAGAGATCTGTCAGCATATTTTGTTGTTTCTCATTAATTGCATTAATTCCTTTTTTATGTGAAGTGTAAAATTGCCTTGGATGCTCCGTGGGGATATTGTTCACGAAAAAGAAATGAAAGTTTCCCCTTCTCAGATACTCACTAGAACTATCCTCCTCCTCTAAACTTGTGCCAAAGGTCATGGCAAGGTTTAAATTACAGGGTGAAGCAAAGGGACAGGTGTTAAAATCAGGCAACTTTACAATACCAGTTAACCTTCATTAAATTCCATAGTAAAGAATCTATCCCTTCTTCATATTAAAAAAATGATTGCGTTGTTAATAAGGCGTTAGGACACCATTTTAGCGGCCATCTTGCTGGATTAATGACTGGTTTAATTCTCCATCCAGCACTAATCACAATTGATGGCTAATATATGTTATTCATTATGAGCATATTCATCCTCACTGACATCAATGTCTTCCTTATTTACTGCTAGCGTTGAAGAGGCTACTTAAACTGACATATCGGTGTCTGGGATCTTCTGTCTGAAGATCGACTTCCACAAATCTGTGATAGACCAACCCTCCTGCCTCGTCCTGCAGGATTTGTGGGGTTGGACATTAGAAGTTACAAACTGCATATGAGTGCGTCATATAACCTATCCATAATATCTATATATACACTGCGTATTGTATCTTTTTTGGGTCATTTGGCTGGTCCACATGAGAATTTAACTTTTTAATCTGTAGCTTTATCTTAAAAAAAACTGAAAAAGGTTACTATGGTTAGATTTAGGTAAAGGCAGAGAAATATTCCAGGAATGAGCTCCCAGTTGTTCGTTAAACAGATTGTAACTGAAGCTCTTCACAAGCTGTTTGCTTCATACTAACAGGTTTTCTTTTTTCTCTCCCCGATACCTCCAGTATACACCTGTTGACTGTGGAGAAGTTCTGTTTTATTTACTGTTGCTCTATAATATTATTATACCAAGCCATTCCTGGGGTCACTGCCAGAGAAACCCTAGGCACTAAGTCCTGGAATAACCCACTGCACTACCTACAAGCACTTGTGAAGGTGTTAAAAGTTAAAAAATGAATGAGAATGCAAGGCTCTAACTCTCTCCTTCCCTCTCACGACCTGCTCATGCCTCTCCCCACCCCGGTGACCTGAGCATTCCAGAGAGGACTCACTTCAGTGTGAGAATGAATCTTCAAAACCCCCCCACCGTGCTCGTAAATTTTCATTTAAGCTTCTTAGCCAAAGTTTACAACGGTGATTAAAAAGTCACGGCTGCAGACATGCAGAGACCGTCTCCGCCCACTGAGTCTAAATGAGGCTTTTCAAATGCCCCCTTCCTTAAGAAGTCACAACTCTCACCTTTGTGTGAATGACAAAAAAACATTGGAGGCTATGTGTCAAATATGTTTCTCAGGGTAAAAAAAAAAAGTCGGGAGGGCTGAGGTAGTCTGCTAATGAGGTAATTGTCTGGGGGTTTTGCTTTATACATAAATGAGAAGGAAGAAAATGTCTTTTTTAAAGTTAAATGTAAATCACATAATCAAGTTCCCCACCACTTTATTGACTGGATTATTGAGCTGCTACCTTGTAGAAAATCAACAGAAACGATTGGTCTGGGCCTGATTTTTCCCAGTCCAGTTTCACGTGACTGAATTGCAAATTTCAGTGCAAATGTCCAGTCGAGCTGTGTCATGAAAGGCCCACTGTTCATCCGCCTGAAACCGAAAACACGCTCAACGTGTCTACTGCAACCCTAAAAAGCCAATCGTAAATTTTTGGTCTGTGCGAGTCATTTTGATGCTGTATGAAAATACACATAGTAGCTTGCTTTGTTTGCTTTGCTTCACCCTTTTCACACTGAATTTTCAGCTATCTCAGGAATACCCAGTGTTTCTCAGGAAGAGTATTCATCGGTTCGTTAAAATCAATATACAGACTTGATCAGATAAGAAGAGGTGTCAACATTGCTAATAAGAAATTCCTATGAAGCGGAGAGGAAAAATATTTTACCACAAGTCATTGGACAACAACATTAAGAAAGAGCAAGACAAAATTCCACTGTAACCACTACTCCTCCTTTTTATACTGTCAAAAGAGACTACAGGGTTCTAGGTTTCTACTGGCTCATGAATTCACAAGTCAAAGTGAATCTAGATGAAGTCGACACCAAGAGAAATTAAACGCTGCCAGAAGCAAATGATCGTCTTTCATGTCTGCACAGACATGTCAGATTTCTGTTTATTTATTGTTTTGTTTTAGCTGAAAAAGTAGAAAAAGCATCATAGTAAAGAGCAGCGAGGAATAAACTATGATAACTGCTACGACTAAACACCACATGCTGCCGCCTCTGCAGAAAACAGCTAAATGTGTGCCAAAGCAATCTTGAAAGAGAAAATCTATGTATGTGTGTTTCTCCAGATGCTTCCAGAGGATTTTCTTCCAGATGATTTTTTTCATGTTGGATTGTTGAGAAGCACCACACCCATTTGGCCAGACTGGGAATCGTTATTACTGACAGAGACAGAGTGCACAGAGAGTAACACAGCGATTCCTACCAATGCTCAGAGACTCCCACACACATTTCGACACAGACACACTCGTCTCTTTCCTCCCTTCTGCGTTCCAAAGTTCAGGAGGTTCCCCGGCCAGCTTTCTCACACCCACACAACCTAAAATCACACTGGCACTCCACGTTCTGCACAAATCTCTCCCTTACTGCCAAGCCCCACAGCTCCGTGGCCTTGACTGGCATCTCTTGCTTGCTGCGTATGTTATGAGGTCATTTCTGGTGATTATTTGGAAAGTGTTACTCAGGACGTGATGGTACCTCTTTCCGCCCTATGAAACCCATTCCTCCCGGGCTCACTCCCTGCATCCTGCAGATAGTCCACAGGCGAGAGCAACGGTGAAGAGAGGAAAGGGAAAAGCCTGGTGCAGTCAGGCAGAAAATACCACGCTTGACAACAGAGGCCACCTCATTTTTCACCCTCCCCCATACCCTACATATGTGTACAAAAAAAAAAATAAAAAATGTTCCTCAAGACATAACTGCTGCATAAACACAAAGCTAACGAAATTAAAAGTAAAGCTTGAGCAATTAACTGTTTCTTACTCCGACACTAAATTAATTTATGGCGTCTCGCAGAAGCACAATTTGAGGAGGAGGAAGGAGAAATGAAGTGCCTTGAAATGTAGGTAATAAATGGATGACAATGCAATGGACAAGGTACGGAGCGGTGATTTATGAGCAGACAGATTTAAGAACACAGCAGAGAAAATGAAAATGAGGAGGCTGCTGCTGAAGTAGAACACTTAAGACGATCTGACAAGCAAATACAAAGATGAATATGTAAGAGGCATGTTTTTTTGATTAAATCTGGCCCTGGGAGGAGTCCCTGAGACGGGATTAAATTTTACTAAATCCTAATGGTCTTTAAGGAGAGCATAGATTTGTCTGAAGATTTGTGTTCTTTTTTTGCCATATGCGGCACCAGAAGTTGAAGGAACTTTTACTCCCTTCCCAACACCTCATATTCGCTCACTGTGGACATCACCAGATTACTCACAGCCCACAGAGAAAGGACAAAAATTGCACTTCCTGTAGAAAAAAGTCTATGCCTATGCACACACACAAGAAGCCCTGACTGAATAAATTGTGGGAGCATTATCTACTCACCTCGACCTTACACACATCTGTTTTCCACATTGATTTGGTCATATGCCATGCCTGTTTCTGGAAGTTAAGCAATTTAATATCTAAGAAATTAAATAGGGAGTGCAACCTGCTTGCTGTGTACTGAAGAGAAATATTTATGCCAGCATTGCGCAGTAGCGGGTCGCGCGCCCGACAGGGTGCTCCAAACCTCAAGAAACTAATATCCATAAACACCAGCTCCAGGGGAAAATAATTGCATTATTTCAGGAGGACTGAGCAGCAATAAAGGTCTCCTCTAATTAGCGGGAGGCATGCGGCAGTGTTTGGAAAGTGTCACTCGTGACAGCAGATCGAGTGTGACACGTCTCTGGTTGGTGACATGCGTTAGCGGCGTCTCCGTCCTGAGGGAAAGCTTGGCACAATCGGCGCAGCTGGAGTGGATACGCTGTGACAGCATGAGAGGGACAGCAGCACAGCGCCATCACACACTCTTTCACTCTCTTCCTCCCAGTACACACCACACTGTGGCCAGCCTACGGGCTCATGCACTGGGGGGTACAAGAGGTCTGTGACAATAATAATATAATAGTTTCACGTTTATTTGAGATTATTTAAGTTGATTCCTGTTAATCGTTAGATTCCACAATCATGTGTTTTTATTATTAGATTCCGTGATACAGTTAAAATAGTAAACATGGTTTGTCATGGAGCACAGTTATATTTAGTAGATATTATATTTAAATCTGTAATGCATCCAAACTGTCTGTACTGTCTGTGCAGAGTTTTGCACGTCCATGTGGGTTGCTGCTTTTGACTAAAGCTCGTAACCCGGAATTTACGACCTCTGACCAGGAAAAAAAACAAAGGAAACACCCCCTCAATTTGGAATTCCCACTAAGACATTCTCCATAAGCCAGGCTGCAGAACATGACCTCAAAGCAACTGCTTGCAGCATCAACAGTCATCATAATGCAGTGTTTTACTTTTAATACAGTTCTGAAGAGGAAAATGCTAATCACTCGTCACATATTGTTGCTTACAAAAGGCCTCCATGTTTTTTCCCCAGTTCTGATTTCCCATGTGTGAGCTATTAAGTCATTAAGTCATCGGCGTTCCTCCAGGTTCACTGGTTTCCTCCTATTTTGTCTGAGAAACATGCTTTATTCCTAATTAGGGTCACAGGGATCTGCTGGAGCCTATCCCAGCACATATTGGGCAAAAAGCATAGTTAAATCAGAAAAAGTTAATCAAATAATTAATTCACATACAGTTATGTGTATGAGACTAGGTGGTTACCTAAGTATCATCAGTGTGAAAGGTCTAACAAGAAAGACGTGACTCAATCATTCAGCAAGCACTCAAATTCAGCCATGTAGTGAAAAGACAGAACTAACAAACTGAATTAATCCCAGCCCAAAGCAGAGTGTGCTGGACAATGGGTGACAATGGTGGGATATGAGGAGTTGGTTTTGAAGTCTGAAAGGCCTCTTTTGTCAGTGATAGTGCATGTTGTGACATACTCTACAAGCTTCTGCAGATTCCTTTCAGCACCACCACAGACGTGAGCTAAATGAAGACAATGGTAACATTTGTGTTGAAGTTGGTACACACACAAATGCATAACTTGAAAAAGTTGAGGCAAAGCAAAAGGCAAGAGGGGGTACAATCCAAACTAACTCCTGCAATACTTTCCCACTTTCCCAGTATGAGAATAGTGACACTGATGACCCACATTCCTACCCTCTGTGGCTTTGTATTGGCTTTCCAGATCTCATACTTTTTTCTCATGCTCGTTCTCTTCCTTCATACTTTCTATTATCTCTTCTTAGCGCTGTTATCTGGTTCTTTGTATCCCGGACATGTTTGGATGGAGCCAGTGCAGTTGGCAGGCCGCTGTGTGGAACAGAGGTTCACGTTACAGTAATGTGCACACACTGTCTCAGTCCAACCCACTCCCACACACTCCCTCACACTCGCCTTCTACATTGATTTCTATAAACGGAACATTGATTGCGAACAAAGTTCAGGAGAGAGAGCCAAAATTCCTCTCTGCTAGTTCCTCCCCTGACAACACTCGCTACACACATGCACACTACACAGGACCAGAGTTTTCCCACTGTGCGAACACTTTGCTTCAACGAGTGCCACCCTATAATGAGGCATTTATGTGTGCGTGTGCATGTGTGTGTGTGTGTGTGTGTGCACATTTCCATGCTTCAGTGCACTGCTTAGGCTGATACTCATCCTTTGCACTTTTCATCACTTGAATGATTGCGTAGCCACAAGTTACACAGGTTTGGAAATGTTCGGAAAAAGGAATGGAAAACTGTTGCCTAAGGCCTTCAGTGAATTCAGGCAAAATATCATAAGTATAAACTTTTCTGCTGACTTGCTTTACTTGATCCAGTGATCGAAACAAATGGAAATAAGCCGTAAAAACAAACTGCAGTGTAAAGGTGGTCCGACTCTCTCCACACAAGCGCATGTTTAAAACTGTGTCCTTCGTCTCAAACACACAAACAAATACATTCACAAAAGTCCTCTCTCTGTCAGATCTTTGCTTTCAAGGGCATAAGAGTAGACTTTTTCAGCCAGTCTCCTCCCATTTTTGTCAGTATTGGCTAAAGGAGGAAATATGTTCACCATAAACAAGCACTAATTGGTAGCTAATTTTGTTAGCTCTTGCCTGACTGATTTATTGCCCCTGGGCTGGTATGAATAATTCATTGGAGTGGCATGCAGCAGGGCGTTTGTGAGCTGGGAGGGTCTGGATTCATTACGCCACCATGTCGAGCCTCTTCTGGCCTCACTCCGTTGCTATTTAAATAATATGCAAATAAACAGCCTCTGTCCTCGCCTTCAACATTTCCTCATCTTCGTCCCACTCTCTTATTCCTGTGCTTGATCAAGTTATGGTGTAACAACCAATATCTCAGCCCCGCTGGCACGGCTGGCAGAGTGAACCAAAAGGCAAAGGATGCAGGAAGGGGAGCGGTGTGTCTGTGCTCACTCGTTGGTCAGAAAACAAGAGCCGGGTGAAGGAGAGACTCGTCTCGAAAGACCAGTTGACATTTTGTTGGTGCTCGAGTGGAGGGAATTAGGGGCACACTGCTCAGCATGGGAACTAGCTAGTTGTTTGGATGCTTGTGGCCAGCACGGATGAATCCTCTCGGAGAGCTGAATTTGTGTCCAAGATCACTATAAACAGCCGGCTCAATTCGGCACTTGCTCAGGTCATGAAATCCCTAGCCAGCATTCTGCGGCATGGGCTAATCAGTACTATGCTGAAACAGCCCACAAACATTCTTCAACAACACTGTCATCAAGTTTGGCCAGAACAAAAGGCTTCACATATAAATGAAATGATTGAAGCAGTAAATACAGATGCAGGGTATGCTGGCCAGAATCTCAGTGTGATTTTTTTTTTTTTAAATAAGCAAGTTGTCATGCACGAAAGCTCAGAATGTAGACAATCGAAATAAAAAATTAAACAAAAATTTCCTTAATTGTATTTTTCCACTCTTCAGCTGCCCAGTTTTGATGAGCCTGTACCCATTGTAGCATCAAAGTCCTCTTTTTTGCCTGGCTAAAGTCGCCTGGTTTTCTGCTGTTGTAGTTCATCCACATAGAGGTCTGATATGTTGCGCTTTCTGAGATGCTTTTCTGCTTACCACAGTAGTAAAGCGTGATTATCTGAGTTGCATAGCTGTCCTGTCTGCTCAAACCAGCCTGGACATTCTCTTCTCTCGTCAACAGCATGTTTCCACTTGCAGAACTTCCACTTGCTGGATCTGTGTAAACTTTAGTAATTATTCTGTGTGAAAATATTAGAAAATTAACAGTTCCTTAACCGTTAAGCAAACACCATGTTTAAAATCAGTGTGATGAATAATTTTTTTTAATCTCAGTGACTATGATTTGATATTCTGCTTCACAGTTCGCCTCAAGTTACGGAAACCGCAAGACTGCACGGATGAGTGAAGAAGGGTGATGAATGATAGAAATATCAACAGTGAAAAAGTCTGTTAAATGGCACAGAGTGCCCAGTCGAGGTATTTGCACCCCCTGAGTGTTGCTTGTCTCCCTCAATATGTCAGAGTCATGAAGACGCACCACCGTAGGAGAAAACCTGCTGCGGTCCCTGGCAGCCACAACTAACCTTGCCCTTTTTCATCCCCCTTCTATCTTCTTCTCTCAACTCCAATCCTCTCTCTCGTCTCTTCTCTTCTCCATTTCTAATTCACTCACTCTATTTCTCTTCAATTCCCCTCCTCTGTCCTTATATGCCTCGAGGCCATGGCGCTATTGTGTGTGGTCTCTAACTTCGTCTTTCTACCTTGCTTAGTATCACACAGTATCAGGCCAGCAGCTGAGAGTCCACATTGGAGACCTTATGACACAAGCCTAACGGTGCATCACCACAAGTGACAGCTGATACTCCCTTTCTCTCTTTCTTTTTCTCTCTCTCTCACACACACACATAGAGAAACACACACACATGCACACAGGAGAAAAAGAAAAGTGCTTCACACTCATAAGTATTGCCCCAGGCCTTGTTTTTCAACTGTGTAAACATACCATCCTGTCTTTTTTTTAACATGTGATATCTTACTGTCTATTCAGAGGTACACTCTACTCTAGATTTGAAGAGTGTTCTTCTCTGGTGATAGATGGAAAAAAAAATGATTGCCGCAGAGTCATTTTCATATATCAGGCAGATTGAGATCCCCAAGACAAGCCTCCTGACCTCATCCCGAGGATCTTGCAGTAGGATTAGCGAACCCACCACCTGGCAATCTTCTCTAGCCCCGGATTAAGACATATCATAAATGCAGAGGAGAAGGACAGAAAATTAAAATGTAATGTCAACTCTTTTCTTTAAAGAGGATCATGTGACCCTGCAGCCTCGTCCTGAGTTTTATGTCTTCATGGAGATAAAGAAAGACACCTACTGGCTTTTCTCCTTGATCTTAATCTACCAGCTAATGAAAAATGGCCCGTTTAGGAATATTAATGACATACTTTGGCCTGGAATGTGCTCGCAGATGCAGATTAAATGCGAATTTCCTGCAATTTCTTTCCTTGAGACGAGATAATACACAGACGAGCAGACTAAATCCCAAGGCTCCTAATCCTGACCTTCATTGAGTGGGCCCTTATTCAATAGGCAGACAATGAGGAAGACACTTCTCATGAATATCAAATAATTATTAAAAGATGCATTTCACATCAACCGTCTCTTCCTCTCCCATGCAGCACGCACGACAAACAACAAATTACCATTCAAGTCTCTGAGAGCTTTTCCAAGGTCCTTAGACAGGACAAATTGCAAGCGACTGCTGAAAATGCGAAGAAAGGACCTAGTCGAAATTTGTAATAGGAGAAGGGTATGTGCTAAACATCCAAAAATTAGCACATTCTGTGGTCTCTATGTGAGTAATGATGCAGAATATTTTAACTGACTGTGTCTTGCTGTTTTCGTTGGCCTGCTCTGGTTATTAATGACTTGTTCAAACAGCGACAGCACAGCACCAGAGAAATTCTGCACCATGTGAAAGCACAACAGCCCGATCAATAGGCCATGCAAAGCACAACAGAGCAACCCGCAGGGTTCGTAGTCATGTTTGGCCTAGCAAAATATATCTATATGTAAAATTTGGGTTCGTATTTTTTTCTGTTTCTGCTATCGCTACATGAAGGTGCTGTTATGCCGCTGTCATTAAAGTGACAGTTACTGAATAAATGCTGGCATACATTAAAAAGAAAAGAGTGCACTGAATGTGTTTTCTTGTACAAAGTGGTGATCTGTGACCAAAAATCTATCAATTTGCCCTTAACCAAAAAAAAAACCAATTCACTGATTTTTCTGACCACTTTATCCAGGTTAGGATTGAGTTGCTTAATCTGGGAACACTGGAAGTGAGGAGGGAATACACCCTGGATAATGATGTTTGACTTGGAAGTGGGGAAGCCTAACCTCAGAATTATGTCATTTTCAATTAAGCATGAAATGAAAGTCATAAGGGTGTAACAAGCTAGCCAGCTAACATTTGTGATCACTTTATGGTGCACTTAATTTCCAAAAAACTCTACGGTCAATGTTATAAATGTAACTAAGTGAAGTGAAGTGAAGCTGAAATGACATCAGATGTTGAACTCTGGGTTGAGAACACTTTTCAGAGTTGAGATTCTTAGGACATTCTGAGTTGCAAGCTTTATTTCAACACAGCATGAGGCACCTAGGGACAATTACGAGAAGCCAATCTATCTACCATCATGTTTATGAAGGTGTGAGGAAACTGGAGACCTTAGAGAAAGCTCTTGGATGACATGTGGAAACATGCAAATCAGCACACAGACAGTAACCCAAGCCCAGTATCACACTGGGAAGCACCAGCATATAAAACACAGGGACTATGTTTGTCTTCATATTTTTATTTCAGTTTCTAGTTTTTAATAAGCAGTGCCACTCAGTAAACCTACAGACAGTAGGAGGAAGTTCACTATTTTAGGTTCGAGGATGATTGCAACTTACCCTGAATAGAAATAGTTTAAAAAAGTGGTCACAATTTGCAGGCAGCAAGCACACTACAAGCAGGTAGTGTGTCCACGCCAACTCCTACAGACTCAGGATCGGTTTTCAATGCAGCTGTTGCCATTTTGGGTCGAAATATTACAGCAGCTGAAGGTGCAGGAGAAAAGTATCATTCCAGCTGGGACACACTTGCAGGAGTGCTGATTCAAGCCTTTCCTCCTGCTCAATGGGGAAGGTTTATTAAAAAAAAGTAAGAGACAGCCATAGCCCTGGAGTCCGTGGGGAACGTGACTGACCTGTGAGCCTCATGACCCTGTTCATTCAGACAAAGACATACAGCCATCCAGCCCAAGAGCTTTGGACTGATGTAACACTGAACCTCTCAAACACGACGACACACATGCACATGTACACACACACTCACTTTCACTCTAATTTCCCACTGAGGTTGTTCACCAGGCACTCTTACAGGCTTTTCTCCCCTAGAGGGACTTTAACTAAAAGCCTCCAGTTCTCTCAGTCCGAACGCTGCAATCAATATGGCAATAAATGAAGCACGGCAATTGACTCCAGTGCATTCATCTATTATTAAAATCTCACACTAAATGGACTTGATTTAAAGCACCAGGCTGTTGACACCGAGCCTCGGGTTTACTGATCTATTACAAATCTTAACACACAAAAGAAAATTGGAAAACTAGTAGCCTCTTCAAGCCAAAACTCACAGCAGCAAACTCTTTGCATTCAGGACATGCTGACTCGCTGTTTATCTTTCATTTTTATCTTTCTGTTTTTTTTTACCAAGCATGGAAGGATGCCATATTGAGCTAATTTAAAAAGACAGCAAGACTAGGACTTTTTCAGCGCCGCATCCTTTAAACAGCAGCGGGTTTAATCATCATAAACTCTCCATTTCACTGACAGAACACATCGACCAGCTGTAATCAATATGAAATAAGACTCAGTGGAACTTGGGTGCCATGTTTTAGTGCTTCAGCAGAGTGTCACTAAATCTCTGTGCGGCGAGCTCTTCCCTCAAGGCTCCTGTCCCCCCCCCCCCTCCCTGTTCTTTCCTCTGTGAGGTTTAACTAGGCTCCGTCGGATTAAGGTCACAAAGGCAGGAATTCAGAAAGGTGTATAAAAGACATTTTCGGCTGTATCATTCAGAAGCCTAATTGATGCTCTCTGCTACATGTACAATTCCCTGGGGGGACAGAAGTGAAACACTGTCAGGGATTAGTGCTAAGGAGGCATGGGCTATCCGGCACTCTGAATACACTCTCAGTGTTGGGCATTAATCTGCTTGCACACTATCCGACATTCAAAATCTCCAAATCGCTCAAGCGATCGCACTACATGCTACATCACTTGGGATCAGTTGTTTTCTAGCTATAGGAGTGGGCACAGTACACGAGTGATCACAGATGCGTATCATACACTACATCGTCGTTCACTTGGAACAATCCACAATGAAGCATCTTTGATTCCCAAGCCCTGCTTTCTTACAAAAATAAACAGCTGTCTATCACAGAAACTTTGGCTGTGGTGGTTGTTGTTGTACAGAAACTATAAAAAAAAAGAGAGATACGAGAAATAGATGATATTGATGAAAGATTGATTGGAGAGACATAAGCAGTGAGGACTGACTGTCCTGTTAAGAGAACTGGAGATACAGGAATTTAGCTATTTATCTATTATGCACCACCAGGAATCATGTCCATCCATCCATCCATCCATCCATCCATCCATCCATCCATCCATCTATCTCTTTTCTCTACCACTTAACCTACACAAGGTAGAAGGGAACCTAGAAACTGTCCCAGAGGGCACAAGGCAGGGGGCATCCTGGATGGGGTCCCAAACTATCACAAAGCACAGTTACACCCACACTCATACACCCACTACAGACAATTTAGAACTGCTTATCAGCTTACAATCAATGTCTATGGAATGGGGGAGGATAGCGGAGTACCTGTAGGAAACCCCCAAAGCCCTGGAGGTGAGAGGCACCTTTGCTGATCCTAAGAACCATTTGAATATAACATGCCAAATAATTTCTTACCCATGCTACATAATTGGGCTTACCTATATTATTGCTCTCACCTTCTCAAAGAAACGACTGATGATAAACTGGAAAAAGGAAGCAGTGCGCATGAAAAATGAGTTTGATTTCCTCTCAAACCTTTGTTGCTTCTCAGCGCTGTTCTTCCTACTTGTAACAAAGGTGCTCACATTACAGGATTCATTGCAAAACTATCAAACATGCTTGAAAATATTCTCACATCGGGGACAAAATTAGCAGGTGACTAAAATCACGTAGTGTGTGCTTAGCTTAAGCTGGCAAGACCTACTTCAGCAGGTAATTAAAACTGCTATTCTGATTTTGAGTGAAAACAAGAGCCTGAGTGCAGAGGAAATGTTGACACCCTTTTGTGAATCTGTGTGTCCAAATGATGGTGTCAAGCTCTTGATTTCCACCGCATGAGCTCATGGCCTGATGTGATCTGCACCGCTGTTTCTCTGCTGTGTTGTTTCCTTTGGCTGGCTTCCTGAGTCTCCCTGCTGCCCAGAGAGAAAGCTGATCTCACCGGGCACCAGCGTGCACTCACTTTCTGCCACTTCCTGTAGAGCTGGAAAGTCTGACAGAGTGAGAGAGAGAGAGAGAGAGAGAGAGAGAGCAGTGGAGGGGGTCACGGGCTAAATGAAAGATAGAAAAGCAAAGTGAAAGAAAGTGCTTGGTGTGTAGGAGTGAAGAAGAAAGAATGAATGGGGGGGGGCAGCAGGCAGGATTGAAGAGAGACGACGAGATGATAGAGAGGCCGTAGAGATTTATCTACCTGTGTAGCATAAATCCCCAGAAAGTCATGATTCCCGCAAGCGTGAATATATCAGCACATGACATGCTTTTTGGGCTGTGTTCTAAACATCAGATGTATGGAGAGAGTGGCACTGCGTGGGGTCTCGTTCTCAGAAACATGTAGTAGGTGGTTTGACAGTGTTCCATTAAAACGCACTTTCATGCATGTATACGCATCCAGGCAAATGTCTGTAAAAGGTCAGAGCTGCCACCCTGCCTGCCCCAGCGGAGACACGATCCAGGAGAGCCACAGCTCTCGCCTTTTGTTGGTGGAGTGATATTCCTGCCTCGCTACGGCTGTGAGAAGGTCATCTCCAGCCGCCAGCAGGAGTCTGGCTGCCTCCAAAGACCTCCACCTATTTGCTGCGACTCACAAAGGTCTCCTCCCGAGCTGCTTCATTGTGAATCTGCTTCTGTATTGCTGGCTCATACTGAACAATGTTGTCAAGCAAATGCAGCTCACATGTGACAACCGTCAGCCTTGTGGAAGTAAAAGAGGTAAAGGAAAAAGTCTACATGTGAATCATAAATATGATAAAATTGGTCTTTTCTGGGGGGAAAAAAAAGTATTGTAAAATGCGTCAGTCGAGAAAACATTTAATGTGACGGTTTTCTATAAAACATTGAGCCGTCACTAAGAGACTGAAGTATTTCACCATGAATGCTGCGTATTACGCTTTGAAAGAACAACCATTAAATCTTTGCTAACCGTCAGACCTGATTAGAATGAAAGCATCTCCCTGTCTGCTGTAATCTCCCAATATGTCCTGTTCGCCTACCTTGCCAATTTCAACTGTTCGAAGCTTTTTAGGGGATCTCTGTATCGAGTATGCCTCTGTGACTAATCCGTGGACGTTCTGTGGTTAGCGGAAAGCTGCAATATGATCTGCGCTAAAGTAAACACTGGGTTATAGAGTATACAGACGCATGCCACGCTACACCAGGCAGACAGCGACATGCATACACAAAGACACATAAGAATGTAAATGCTGAAGTCTGTAATGTCGCAATTGCTTTGCTATGTTCCTGCAGTGTTTATATTCTCAGTACTGACTCTGAAGCCATCCATCTCTGCTTGCCTAATAGAGTGTGGCCCTGTAAAGCCGACACTAACCGTGGCGTCCTCGGTCTCGAACATATTTGCATTTTAGCCGTTATCTGGACGTTCAAATCCATGCAGACACGGACTTTGCCATGACAGTCAGTATAGCATCCTGTGTGCTGGAGAAAAAACGGCACAAAAGCCGTGACACTTGATGGCTATACTGGAGTGAGGGAGCAGCAGGGCCATTTTGTGCTGCCACACTAGTGACAGGCCATAACGGAGCTCACGGCCCTCTCTCTACTCTCCAGCAATTAGTAGTGTCACAGTTTCATTAAAACGTCAGCTATCAGCTTAAGCCTGTTCTTTAGAGTACAGATAATAGGGAATCTATCCTTCTATGCCTTTAGATGTAGCCTTTGTTGAGGAGGGAGGAAACAAGGCAACAAGAGTGACGGCTGAGAAAGTTGAAACGTCTGCAGTGAGGCAAGCAACTTTTCATTTATTAGCTAAAGATATCAGGCTGGAAAACCAATCAATCCAAATAAAAAGAAGTCTCTTTCCTGTGTCTCAGAGGGGCAGTGAACCCGGGAATTGCAACAGTGTTTTTTTTAGGACTTTTTCTTCCGAAATATGATACTCCTGTCTCCCTCAAAGTATTTTTATTTTTTAAGAAATTGAATTCCTAAACTCAAATCAAGGCCAGTTTTATGATAGGTCCAAAAAACAGCAGAGATCTTCAAAAAAAATTTTCCAGCAGCTTAAGTGTAGGATTCGGATGATAAAAGAGAGAATGTTTAGAAGCCAGAATTAAAGTGCTGACCATGTTGTATAAGCCATGACTGAGTATTTTTAGTTTTTAACCTCTCATCACTCCTCACAAAAATCACCTGGTTCCTAAAGGTACAATGTTATGGAGTTAGCAGTTTATAAAAAAAATAAAGTAGATCTGAATGTTCATCACGTTTCTGCATGCAAGACTGGGAATGATTTAATAAGCTATATGTGTATTTGTGTATGTGTGATTGTACACTGCACCGCTCCCTCTGGGCAGGCAGATTGGTCACCCCTGCTGTTTGATACCGCCTCTCCCCCGGTGACTAAACAGAGGAAATGGAAAAAAGAAAAAAAAGTTGATGGCTGAAGTCGGCTGCTGAAGTCTTATTAGCCGTGAAAGAGCACTCTATTCAGCTCAGCTAAGTAAACCCTCCTCGGAGGCCCGGGAATCGTTCACGCTTAAAAGAGACGCTTAAGAATCTAACAACAAGCCAAAGCTCTCCAATTTTAATCCATCTCTTGCTTCAGGAAAATTAGGCATAAATATCTGCCTTAATTACTCGCCTGCTATATGACCACATATACACAATAGGTAAGGCTACAGCAATTCTTTCAGCAATTAGATTTCACATTTCAGAGTATCCAAACTACATTAAGAAGTTTAGATAATAAAACTTGCTATAGCTGATCCGCAGTATTAAAAGATGACAGAATTATTCTCTTGGGATTTATAGGATCATGTAATCTCCTCTACGTGTTTTAAGATGTTGCAGATCGCTGCATAAAGAGCTGTTGATAAAAACACAGTGACACGCTTAAGCCGTCCTGATTAACGTTGGCCTTTAATCCGACGTTTTATCATTACGCACGCTGCCAAGTGAATTCGGTTCCTCTGTCTGACAGCAGGTTTGCCACACACCTTTTTTCTTTTTTACAAATTTCTACAAAAATTTTCTACTCCTACAATAAATGCCTATATAATAACTTAATACATGCAAAAATAAGAATGCTGAAAGTGTTTCTCTCTTTTCTCTCATATCAAGCCACTGCTATTATGTAATAATAATATTAACCCATATTATAGCTGATTTTTTTACAACAAAAGACCTTTCAGTGCTTTTCCTTTAAACATCTGTGCATCATCAGAGTGCTGCTATGAAAGGCATCTCGCTTTGTGCGTCTTGCTTTGTGCATGATCACAGCACTCTGAATCACACAACGGCCAGTTTTGGAAATAAAAAAATCTTGTAGGGAAATATCTCAAACTTATATACATATAGTCCTACATAGTATTACTACATATTGCAACATATATAAGCGTTAGTGTAGTATATGGTTGTAGATTAGCTTATTATAATCACTTTTCTAAGCCTCATCTTCTTCCTCATTGACAGTTTTTGTTACGTTGGCTGTCATGTCTCTGTTAAATTCTAATTCTAATTTTATTTGTCATATACACCATTGTTTTTGTCCGAACACAGTAGGACATGCAGTAAAATGCTTTTTATGACCGTCTGCTGTATAAAAGTAAGGTCGAAAATAAACATTGTCATGAACTGAATTGAACATTAAACATAAAATGGATTTAGCTGTACACAGAAAAACAAATAGCATGTTAAAGACCTTTAAGCTTCTTTAGAGTGGCTACTGGTGTTAGCTTTTGATGTTAATCAGCTTCACATGGGAAATGAGCTACACATGAGGGAAAGAGACAGCAGAGACTGTTGCTCAGCCTGGGTATGGACAGTTTTGTCCAGTGGATTACAGTGAATTAGCTCAAAAGGCATGCCAAAGCCTTCACCATTCCCAGCTTTACCCCTGACAAACCTATTTCCCACATATATTTGGGTCATTTTTCAATATGGCAGCCCCCATATGTGCAGTATAGAATGGATGTCTGCACTAGAAGCTATGTCAATACAGAGATGAAAGCCTGAAAGGCTGCTCCTGGGCCTGTCCCTGTTAATGTAGCGCCTCTGGACAAGCCTGCGGCTCAGTCACTCCTACAGCATGCATGCCGGCATGTCATCTACCTCCCTGTCTGTCTCTGCCAATGGCTGTCACATTGTCCCCAAAGTCACTGTCTCTCTCTGTCTCTCCCTCACACTCTCTATCCTACTCTCCCTCAAATTCTTCCACCTGAACATACAGACAAGCCTTTACCAACCTGTCTGCCTGTCTGTGTGAGTCTGCAGGCAAGAAAGAATCCCTAACAGCTAACAGTCAACCAAAACCACTACAAAACAACCTCAAGCCGAACTCACGATACAGTACTCACCAGTTTGCCATAAAATGACAATTCTGGCATTTTTTTATAGCTTGTGCTACTCTACAGTGGAACAGATGAGCAAACAGATCCTTCAGACTCAATGCTTACATTGAGGCAAATTTCACTGTCTGTCCTCTCTTCTGAGATTTGAAGTATTGGAAGGAGAAGTTGAAGAAAACGAAGCCAAGTCACACACACGACACATACAGACTTCCTTTTTCAATTATCTAAACAGAGAAGGGATTTGGCATCAAGTAGCCTTTGCCACTGGAGATTTCACTCATTTATGGTCTTGGAGGGTGTATTTCAGTGTTGACTTTCTGCTGAAACTCTTCTGAAATGTTTCGGAGTGAGCTATGGTATTAGTGATCCTGTTAGTCTGTTTACCACAGCAGTCCTCTTCAAAATAACCCTCCAACCCATGGGAAAGCACTTCATAATAACAGTGTTCAAGCAGCGCTAATGCAAGGTCTGTAGGCAAGATGGCTGCAGAAATGTGTCTCCATTCCACTCTTATTCAAGTCTTGATTTTAATGCCATGTCTACTGACCTCGGTGCAAGCTGGCCAAACTGTTATGTTTCTCTTGGGCCCAAATGGATGAACTTTTGATAAAAAAATCATTTGATATTTAGTTGTATTGTGTTGTCTGACCAAACCTCCAAACAATTCAGCCTCCAAATATGTTAACCACTCAATCATGAGAAATGAAATAGACTGAAATATATATTATTATTCATTCTTTTTCCGCTATCCTGGTCAGTTTGCTCCGGCGTCTATCCAGGGAACATTGACCATCAGACAGGAATTCACTGTGGATGGGATGCTAGTTCATCACACCATAAACAAACACAATCATTTATACCTTGGGCCGATTTAGAGTCACCAATCCACCTACTTTACCAGCATGTTTTTAGTTGGGAAGAAACCCAGAGGAACTCACATGTGCAACACTTAGGACAGGGATTAATCCCAGAGCTGTGAGGCTGCGTCATTATTCACCATTCCACCAAAATCTATTATTTATTATACTGTATTTTATTTATGTAATGTTTTTAAATGTTATATAACAGCGATGTTAATAGCATACTTAGCTTGCTTATCTTGCAATGGCACCAAAGTCAAGCATCTTGTCCTGTTTTCCTTTTTGAAGGCCCTCCTTTCGATAACAAGGTTAGCGCCTAAAATGGTCATCTGCTCTAATTTTAAGCGTTCTTAACCTCACTTAACTTTACCCATCCCACTAGAGACTCTTCCTGTGTTTCTTACAAATATCCCAACTATCTCTCTCTCTCACACACACACACACTGTCACTATCTCTCTCCATCTCTGATCTTCTCTCTCATTTAAACAAATGGCATACATACAGGACTTCATCAATCACACACAGATGAAATATGGGGTGCAAATAGGAGCTGGCAAAGCCCCGAGGTACTTAATACATCCATAAATCCTCTAGTTCCAGCGTGGTGACCCAAAATCCAAAAACAGACACATGTAACACCACAAATACACATCCCACACGCTAAACCTGGCATTGTGACACAAAAGTAACAAATGACAACAAAAGGAAAATGGAGCATTCAGTTAAATATTCCCCCATCCTCTTCCTCATCCTCTCCAGCGGCAATTCCCTGACAGAATCCAGATTGACTACACTCTCGGTTTGAATATAATATGTACAGTATACTGTTAGGAACATTTACTGTAGCGACATGGGTTAAGCACATTTCTCACAGGGACGACAACACTAACCTCTGTCTGCTAAGCTGCCTTTTATTGTTTTTTTAATACACTCTGCTCATTATTGCCGGCGGTGTCCGAAGCCCTCTACCTCTTTCCATCTAATGCACACACACACCGATCCGCTTGGACAGACTTTGAGAACGGTGGGAATAATGGGTCATATGATGCTAATTAAGAAGTAATGTACGATATCCAATGAAATTTTTACACCCATTTTCATTTAACTGATTATCTGAAGAATTTCTGGGATTTTTCCAGATTACTGACTTATTAAATCTGCATTTATTAAATCTATTCAAGACAAGAATGATGGTCCACTGGATGCAACTTCAACTCTATTAAAATAGATATGGCAATCCTTTGTTTATCACTCCATTTTAAAGTTGAGGGTTTCCTGTTACTCTGATGAACAGGAAACACTTCCTACCTGCCAGCATCTATGGATCACCTTTTTTTACTAGGTTTATTATAAAAAAAAAAGGATCAAAGCACCAAACTAATCACATTATGCATTTCGTTATCATCTATGCATAATTTTACATACTGTATATTAATGAATACGAGCAAAGAATCTGACCTCAGCAAAACAAGTTCAAAGAAAATCCGCTTCCCAAAATAACCTGCATCTCAGCGCGTGTTCATGTTTGGTTATTATTTCAATAGTAGCCTAAGATCAGTTAAAACCCCGACGCTGGAACTCCAGCATCTCGATGCTTGGAGCAGCAGCTGCTCTAATGAAAAGCCATGGCTTCTATAAGGGCATCATAAAATACATCATAACTACTAACTGCGTTTTATTGCAATTCATTAACTGTTGTTTCATTATAGAACTCTTTTCATTATCTATATATGGAGACTCGGTGGTGCTCCCTAAAGTTCTTGTGGATGAATAATTAAGGAAGACGGAGAACAGTGGGAGAAAAGAGGCCTCAAGCTGAACTATACTGAACTCCATATCTATTTTCTTCAGCTGTAGTGTTCACAGTGTTCCTGTGAGTAGAGATTAGGGCTGCATAGTATATTGACTATTTATTATTAGTACTATGTTGACAATCTGATATCCAGTGGTAGAACTACAATGTGTGTGTGTGTGTTACATTTGGACTCGTTGCATTTCCAAATAAAGGGTTTGCATGTGAATGCTCCGACACTGTAAATCTTTCATATTCAGTCAGTACCGTGGTAGATCTGATATAACCAGCAGCATAGGAGAAAAAAAAACAAGCATGGCTACTAAGCAACAAGTCATTCACACATATATATATACACACACACACACACACACAAATAATGACATTTGCACCCACTGCACTATTTTGGCCCTGCTGCCTTAGTTCAAAGCAAAGCCAGTTAGGTTACTCACTTATTTGATAGCCATTTATCCATGGGAGGCTTGCCCAGTCCATTTCTTTCTCTTTCCTTTTTTGGTCTCCACATTTATGTTTATAATCAAAAGACATTCTGACACTTTTGCCAAGTAGGCTGGCAGCTGCAGCACTGTAAGAAATTAATAACTCCAAATAAGCAAAGCGATGTAATTAGACCGACCATTACCAATATCTAAATCACCAGATGACATTAGAAGTATCCGACTGGATGTAATATGTATTTCCCAGGCCTCCTGGCTCTCTACAAAATTGGGAAAACCATGGATTATATTTCAAAATTCTACACCATTTGCAAAACAATAATGCAATAGCAAACAGGAAATGTCTCTGAATATGAAGTGTAATGGATTAGGTACAATAGCAAAGTAGATATATTTGGTTTTATTTGTCTACTTCTAGGGGCAGCAATGTGGTACAGTGGGTAGCGCTGTCATCTCAAAGCTCTAGAGTCCCTGATCTTATCCTGAGCTCAGGTTACTGTCTGGGCAGATATTTGCATGTTTTTCTCGGGGTTTTCCATTTTATAAAAACATGGTTGTCCAATCTTATCTGCAAATGGGCAGAATGGGTGCAGATTTTCATACCAATCAACCAGGAGCCACACCTGATTCCATCTGTTTAATCAGCTGATCTCATGTATGAGTTCCGCTTGGTTGGAATGAAAACCTGCACCCACAATGGCCTTTCCTAGATAAGATAGGACACCCCCCTTCTGTTATTGGTTAAACTAAGTCCGCTTACACTATGTGCCGTGTACTATGTACTCTACCGTCTAGTGTAGGAATTTTAGAAGGGTGTTATCGTCTCAAATGGAATACTAAACATTTTTTTCCACAAACAGACAGTGTTTCCCTGTCAATTGCAGATAGCAATAGATTTTTATAGATTTTTATACCAATGTGGGCTAATATGTAAGACTGGCATTTTTGTCGACCATCTTGAAAATGATTTCTCATCCATTTCTCATAATGCCCCTCTTCCGGTACATTAGCAAAGCTGTGACCGTTGAGTGCATGATGTGTCCAACACTTCATTTTTTTGGTTGAAGTACACTTCTTTATTTTGGAATTTTCAATCTGAACACAATACTCACACTAGTTATACTACAAAATGGTGTAGAGTCGAGTAGTGTAGAAGTATACTACTTGGGAAGCACTTTAAATCGTCCCTGGGTGTGTGGTGTTCAGTGATGGACTGATGTCCCATCCAGGCTATATTCCCACTTCAGACTCCAGATCCACCATCACCCTGACCAGGAAGTTACCTGAAAGTGAGTGAGTGTCTAGGCAGAAGGAACAACCCTAGAGTGGTTAAAATGGAGTCATTTAACTGTTGGATAGTGCTGTTATTCACGCTTCCACAGATCAGAGTAAGTAATTAGCCACACTGTGGCATCTGTGCCTGGGCTGTCCTGGTGCAAGGGCACCGGCTGCAGTGAAGTAATTCCTCTCCTGCTGATATCACAGAAGCTTAGAATATATAATTGTATAAACCATCAGGTTATAGTATTTTGATATTTTGATAAATAAATCACTGCAGTGGATGTGTTTTGGTCAAATGAGCATTCCAGTCTCAAACCATGATGCACCAAGAATTCACCACATGGCTTAAATATTTTTAAACGCATCTAAAAAACCAAAGATAAACCAACAGAAACATTTCTAGTGATACTGTGCAGCCCTCACAGAGAGTAAAATTAGCACTATATCAGCAGCAGATTTGGAGCAAACTGCAGAGAGAATTATTGTATCTGGCAATGCTGATGTAACGTGATCTTCTTCGCTATATTTATGCTTAAGTACAATAAACCTAAAACAGTTTAAAGCTGCAACGCGTTTAGCAGGCGCAGATAGAGAAACAGTGATTATCAGCATCAGCCCAGAATATTCTTATCAGTGAATCCCAAATGAGGAGGTTATTCCAGGAGCAGCAGGAAGCTCCAAAACAAGATGAGACGTTATCTGATTTGAAAAGGCCTCTTTTTTGGCTCTAGCTGTCTTTCAGCGGGACGTCTGGATTGTAAGAGCACAGACACTTTCTCCTGGCGCCACCTCCAGAGAGCAGACGGCTTCAATATCACCACTAAAGGACTAAATAATAATAAGAAGAAGAATAAGAAGAAGAAGAATAATCGTCGTCATCGTCATTATCAGTGTTCTTCAAAACTGAGAGTATCCTTGTACTATGGATCTAAGTGAATATGGATAGATTTTTTTGGAATTAAACGAAAATAATGTGTTTAAAGTAATAAAAATATATTACAAAAATACAGATAGAAATATGAGGAACTCTAGAGGTTCATGGGGCATGAGGTTGAGAATAGCTGCATGGGATTCGGCGAGCTACAACAAAAAAAGCCGTGCTAGCAAGAGGTTTTTAATTTCATGCCATTGCGAGTGAGCGCTCAGATTTGAAGCTACAGGAACAAATACAGTCCCCGTGCATTAATGTAAAAGTACAGTGTTCCGTCATTCATCCTAGGTAACTGGCTGGTCAAGGTTGTGACTGATTGAAATAGACTGTTATTACAGTTTAAATACAGGAGCATTATGCAGACACGGACAGTGGCACTAGATTACATCCACACCTTCTACAACAAAAAATACATGAGGGAAGTTTAGAGGGAAACTTGTTCATTTATAACACATGAACTGAGGCATGGACAAAAAATGTTGGATGACACAAATTAATAGGATAGTGCAAATTTTGATTGGCAGCGTGAAATTGTAAAATTCATGTGTAAATATGAAGCAGTTAATCATGTCTTGGACAAAGAGCCTGCTGACGTCCTCACTGCTCTCTCTTCCACTGTCTCCAATTAGAACGACTAATAAAGAAGCATTCAGAAAAGGTCCTCTCAACTTCATCTGCCACAAAATACCACAAGCATGATGAAAATGCATGAGGAAATAATTAGAACATCATTAAAAAAACAATTTGGCCCTGCACGGTCTGTGCATTCAGAGCAAATATTTACACCTCCTCGATTTAGTAGACATAAATAAATCTCAGGGATTAATGCTCGCCACTGATGCTTGGCAACAATTAAAAATGTCGCTGGATAGGCAAGAGAAAAACACACAAGCCTGAATTTACAGACTCTTCCCAGGCTGCTACAGGCTGGCCAGACAGAGACAACTATTGTTCCTGCACTGTGTTGTTTAGCCTGTGCAATAATCGAGCTCGCCGCGCTGAGGTAGGCCAATTTCCTGTCTAAAACCCGTGCCTACGTGCGCCAGCCAGGGTCTTTTTTACAGCTTCCTTTTGTAAAACAATGGGTCTGGTCACAATTAGGTCGAACAAACACTAAGACAGCATTGTGGTAGAGTTAAACTAGGCCTCCAAAGTGCTAATGACTCAGTGGAGAGCCGTATTGAGTAATAGAGATATCCGCCTTTGCTGATGTTCAGGGAGGAGAGACAGAGAAAAGCAGCCACCTGCCCAGCATGTCACCTGGTTCCACCTCAGCGAAAATAAGATGTCAGCATCACAACACAAGCTCCGATAACCCAGGCAATTTAAACCACTAATAAAACCACCTTGGAAATTGGGTCAGCGCTGGCCCGTTGTGGATTAATTAGCTGTTTTCCAGCACACTTGGTTTGACACAGTCACCTACAAAGGATTCTCACTCTTGTAAACAGCTGAACAGCATAACAGCATAATCACTGCTATCCTGTTATGGCTGCTTAATCGCCTCTGTGTTGGTTTATTTGCGAGCATTAACGGGGCGCGATGGTATCGTGTGCGGCACTAACAGGCCACCTGTCCACTCTGCACTCCTCAGCAGGCCTCTGATAGGGTAAGCAGCTGATCCATTAGCTTTTATGTTCGTTTTTTGGCCCACTTGAGGACAAGACCCACTTTAATTAGTGTGGCCATGTTTGCTCAGCATCTTTCACAAAGTCACAGTGCTGAAGGGAAAATGGGAATTGCCACTATACCCAACAATTCTGGGGCAACACTATCCTAGGACTTCACCGACTAGAGATGAAAGCTGTTAGATAAGCATTAAAAAAGGCCAAGGTACAGGATATGCTTGTGTGTGCATGTGTGTTCTCTGAATATCCTTACAAAATGCAAAATAAATGCTTTTACCTGAAAAATGGAAAGAACAAAAAAAAGCCTGAGCATTACTTCAGTGTTGCAGTGAAAACAGATGTCATGCTCATGGCAGCTGTGACTGGTCACTACAAACAAGGTGTGACCAAACTGATTCATTCCAAGCATGGCGTAGGATAAGCTTCATCTTCTTTGTGGTCCATCATTTATTTATTTCCAACAACTCAGCGTAGTTTACGCTGTCGGCACTTTGCAGCAGTCAAACTTTTTCCTGAAGTTGTGGAAATCGCCATGAAATTTGAATGGTGCCTCCTGCAATACCATAGCACGGGCACATGAGAGCCAGAGAGAAACCACTGTGAATAGCGTATGCAACTTTGAAAACTCAGCAAGGTAGTTCATCGAATTCCCAGAAAAGTTTAACCTGCATTAAGAATGTTGAGGCAATAAGTGTTTGCATTTGCTTGTGAAATATTATTAAAATAACATTTGCACGTATATGTGCTTTTGAAAGGCTGTGTTAGACTGTACCTTTAAGTGAATGTGTGTGTGTGTTTTGGGGGATGGGGTAGGGCTTGGACAGGAGCAGGGTCACACAGCCAGCGCGAGGTGTTTACAGAGCTCAGCCAGTACAAATACCAGGCCATTGGAATTCTGTAATAGGATGCTAAAAATTCACATAGCAGACCTGTGACGAATGAGAGGTCATTTTCACAGCATATACCCACTGCACAAGTATGTGTGGACACAAAACAAGGCAAGTCTTAAACAAGAAGGCGACTCAATATCAATATTCTCAGTTAATACTACATTTTAACACTGTTATTACCCTGGCTGTTATAATCTGGCTGACTCGCATATAAGGGGGATCCAATTTCATTCTCCATTGACTCGAAAAGATCAACTGCGAACATTATATGGTACAATTAAAGCATGCTGACAGCTGGTCTGAGACTGTCGTTTCTTAGACACTAAACCTCTGTGATTACACATAAACCTGACTGATCACCCAAGACTGCAGAATTACTCAAATATCATTTCGAGTTGAAAACATCACTGACAGACAAGACGAAGGAACTGAAACCGGTTCAGTCACACTACTCTCTCTGGGCCAAAAAAAAACTTTTCCATTGGTCAGCTTGAAACCAGTTGAAGTCAGAGAATCTATAACTATCTTGAGAGTTTTAACAGTCTATTATTAAGCTGACTCTGATATAATTTAACAAATAAATTAATATACACTATAGCTAATACCTAAATACTGATGTGAATCATCACCTTGGTATATGTTCTATTGTAATAATAATTAAAAACATCTAATAGCCATGATTAAATAGAATAACAGTGTAATATCAGGCGAAAGGCCAAGTTGCTTAAAATGCATACACTTGTAATCAAAAGTGGCACTTTGTAGGGTTAACAAAGATGCAGCCCTTCTAATACGCCAGCAGCCAGCTTCTGGTAATTGTGTTAATTATTTGTAAGCAGTTTATCTCAGAAATATACAGTGATCAGTCAGATCCATGTCGCTCTGTGGTGGTCACGAGACTAAATACACCAGTAGCAGAGCTTACAGAACACAATGGGACTCAAACACAATGTAGAGAAGAGCGAGTGTGTGAGTAAATCCACGGAAGAGAGTGACCCAGCTGGGAGATTCAGACAGGATATCCTTTAACGTCAAAAAAGCAAAAAAGAAATAAAGAATAATAATGCATCAGTGAGTGCATCAGGGTCACAAGTACAATGATATGAATGTGTTAGTAACCGACTATAGGAATTTCAAGCAGAATAAGGATGTTTTCCCTGAAAAAAACAAACAAACAAAAAACAAATCAACTATAAATTTCTGACCCGTGCATTTATAAATAAACTAAATGCCCAGAAAATTTTCATGATAAAAGTTCATGATATAAATATTTCTGATGAAAGAAAAAAATTTGGTGTCTGTAAATACTTCCAAGCGTCACAGTTCTTTAAAGACAGACAGTATCAAATGACCCACACTAGGGCACGGGTTCCAACCCCTGTTCCTGAAGTGCCCCGGAGTGTCGCTCTAACACACCTGATTCAACAAATCAGTACTAATCAGATAAATAGCTACCCCTCCTAAGTTGGAGAGAGAGAGAGAGAGAGAGAGAGAGAGTGTGTGCGTGTGTTAGTACACGAACAATTCTAATCTTCGTAGAGGACAAGGCTTAGTCCAGAAACAACTGGCTGTTGGGAACTTGTATGTAGTGTATGGTGGAGAAGGCAGTATTTTATCATCAATGTTTGAAGTAACGGTATGAACTGCTGGAGGTCCGCGTGTGCGATGCTGCCCCCATCAGGACACTATGAGAACTACAAGACACACGGTGACCATGCCAGCTGTGCGCCATGTGTAAAAAAAATAAATAAATAAATCACGCAAACACAAAAGAACAGGACATAATAACAGGATATGCTTTTAATGAAACGAGTTCCAAGAATTATGACTGACAGATAAATTCCTTAAGTCAGATGTCTTTCCTTAAAGAGTTTTAAAAAGCAGTTTACGCCCAGCAGATTAAACAGCTAGAGGAATGGAGATGTTATAAAGGGAGATCCGCAAACTTTACCAAGTAATGAATAACACCGCAGGAGATCAAAACAAAAGTCTGTTTGTTCATTCTGTCCTAAAAGCAATGCAACACATGTATATGAAGAGCAAAGGAAATAAAAAAAAATAAAAAAGGACGAGGATGGGCATAAAAGTTCAAGCAGTCTGTACGCTGGTTATTAAACACGTTGGTCCTAGAGAATAGTTATACTGTAGCCCATGGCTGTAGGTTCAAGTCAGCTTGTAACTGGAGTCTAACGCTAGAGGGATGATCAGCCTCTATAAAAAGTAACGGCTGTTTTGATAAGATTAAAGTTCTAGCCGGTTAAAGCAGTACAAACAAACAGCCTGCGAGCTGTGTGTGTGTGTGTGTGTGTGTGTGCTCAGACACGGATTATCCAATCCTCTACTGGCCATTTGAATGCCTAGGGGAAAAGTTTGGGGAAAATAAATGAATGGAAAAGTTAGTCCCATTTGCGCACTTTTAACTTCTAAACCAAAAGGTTCAGGGACATCTTTAAGGGCTTTCTCGGGCTTGTTGTACCGGTTGAACTTGCAGAAGTGCCTCTAGATATCTTGTAGCGAAATATCGGTTTCATGGAGGACCTCTAAAAAGTAGTACATTTGTTGCTGCTGTTGTTTTTGGAGTACAGCCTCGCGTAAATCTAACGGTTACTAGTCATTTCTTAGGAGCCGACTCCCAAAAATCCCGCGCGCGCGCACACGCGCGCACACACATTTTAACACATAATGTTTGGAATGGCAACGCCTTATTCACCTATGTTTCTTTTTGTATCCTGAAGATCATGTGGACGCAAATGACCCGAGCTGATTGTTTGAGACGTTGGTGCCCGGAGAGAGTCAGGCTTCCACACAAAGTTTACACAGCAGTATATAGCTATAAACCATACCGAAAACACCACAATCGTGTCCAGTGCGCGAGGAAACCAATCCCAGCTGACCGCTCATGAGAAACAAAAAGAGTTTCTGTGAAGTTGGTTCAGGAACAGGAATGTGAATCTGGACATCGCCTTATCCGGGTGATAAAAGTTCACCAATTCGTTTGCTTTGGAAAAGCAACTTCAGAGCACATCGCCAAACACCTCGTGCAACAACAACCTAAACACGGTTTGCAAACACCGCGGCGTTATTTAGAAACATCAGCAGGACCTACCTCTGAATACTTGTCCTCGAACTGAAAGCAGTAAACTGAGTACAGCCAGGAGACAAGTTAAAACTCTATCCATTGCAGGAGAATAGCGGACGCTAACCCCCGAGCTCCAGGGGGAAACAACGCAAATGTGTCGGTGTGTGTGGTGTCCCGCACTTCCACTGTTTCAGTACTCCTGTTTTTAACGGGTTTGCGCGGAACAACTAAAGTCGGCTCCGTCTCTCTCTCTCTCTCTCTCTCTCTCCAACTCTATCTCTCACACACTCTCTCCCTCTCTAGCTCGCTCGCGCTCTCCCTCCCTCTACTTTGTTAATTGTGTGTGTGTGTGTGTGTGTGAGCGGCTCCACACAGCCGGAGTGACTTCTATCCAGCGCAGCGAGGTGTTGACGTCACCGAGAGCGCACAGGGCGAAGAGAAGCACGGCTGCCTCCTAGAAGTGCTCACTATGTGGTACTCATTCTGTGTGCGTTTTGGATGGACTTGGGAGTTATTGCAGACGAAAGAGTTATGAGCACCTTTTTGTTTTTTTTTTTCATTTCTTTTGCTCCTACAAGTCCGTGCGTCATAAGACCTGCTGGTCGGAGAGCTGAAAGCGGGGAGTCTCGCGCAACTTTTACGCCGCGGAGAGTGGTTAGTGGTCGTGTCGCGCGCTGGTTCGTGAAGCACGGCGGAATGTGTGGGTCGTGGTTCGAGCCAAACGTTAACGAAACAATGTAACTGGTGACAGAAAGCGTGCTGAGCTCCAGATCAGACACGGAGAGGTGTGTGTGTGTGTGTGTGTGTGTGTGTGTGTGTGTGTAGACGTTAAACAGAGCGGGAGAGAGATGAGGGTCTGGTTTGTGTAACGCTTTTCCCACCAGCTCTGATAACGGCTTAACATACTTTCACCGTTTACGTGAAGCAAAGTCTTTCTGCTAACATATTCATAAGAAACCACAGACTGTCAGATAAAAAGGGTATAAACTGTACCATTCCATGTCGCCATCATCATCATCATCATCATCTTTTGTACCTTTAGTGCTATATAGAGTGAATCCAGATTTACTGGAACAGTTTCTTCAAACTTTGTTGCTATTAATACAACAAAATTCTCAACATATGATACATTTCTGAAATCCTCAAACTGTTGCCTATCTACATGTATTCATATTATGATTTAAATAAAGCGGCTTTATTGTCAAGTGTGAATGAAAAGCTATTTTTCAATGTCATGTTTGTTCATTTGGGACACATGTCCACTGGATTATAGTTTTACTCTCATTGGCAATGACATTTTCATGTTTCATCTTAATATAAACGCCACTATCTAAGTAAAATGATAAACTGGGTTGTTGTGATTACTTTCATCATTAATTTCTTACAGCAATTATAACAATAAAAGGGTTTTTATTTCATTTTAAACCCGAGCTCAGGTTCAGTATGAAAAGAACAAATGTGCAATAGAGTTTTTTATTTGTATAAATAATCAGTAATGTATGCAGAACATCGTTAAAAAATGTGTTAAACCCATGTTAGTTAATTAAGTTAGTAAGAAAACACCTTTGAAAAAGTTCCTGACCAGAATACGCATTTTTTGTTAAATTCCACCTCCTCTCACTCCTTTCACTGCATTCTGTAGACCCTAAGGCCACTAAAATCTTGGGGGCGGAGCTTCATGAAAATTTTTCATTAAAATATCAAACCCAACTAACTTTTAGTGATCTATAAAAGATGAATCTTACTTAAGGCACCTTGCAATAGAAAACCACCACTGAACAGGTTTATAATTGAATTAATTACCTAATAATTCTTACTTTTTATATTTTATTTCTTGTAGAAGTAGCATAACATAAAAATTACAGAAATAAAAATAAACTCTCAGACTCTCAGAAAAAAGAAAAAGAAAAGAAAAGAAAATCTCTACATACTCAATAGCAGGCCTAAATAACATACTATTTCCCAGTCTACCTTAAGCACTACTTTATTATGTCATTTTTCCTTCCTCAAACTTTTTGCGGTCATCTTCCCAGAGCCTATTCCAGGAGCCTGGGCATGAGCTGGGAATACACTGCAGATAGGATGCCAGTCCATCACAGAATTTTATGTCATTCACACACTCATTCACGCCTACAGGCAATTCAGCTTAGCCACCTACTGACATTTATTTGGGTGGTGGAAAGAAATAAGAGAACTCATATGAACATGGCAAGAACATGCAAAACACTATAGAGACAGTAACCTAAACTTAGGATAGAACCAGAAATGTGTGCTGATTTGTTTTTTGCAGACAAAAATAATAATGGACCCCTGGCACTACTTGGAGAACCACTGCTTTACACTAGATCTACTACTCCTAGCACTTGTTCTACATGGTACTTTGGTGTAATGTCTGACAGGTAGTGTTAGTATATCATATATTGTACACACCGTGGTTTGCGGACACCTGTCCATCACAACCATATGTGCTTTTTGACCATTCGAAATTTCCACTAGCTGTGGGGATTTGTGCTCATTCAAGCAAAGAGCATTATTGAGGTCAGGCACTGATGTTGGACAAGAAGGCCTGGAGCACATTCCAGTTAATCCTAAAGCTATTCAGTGGAGTTGAGGTCAGATTTCTGTGCAGGACACTCAAGTTCTTCCAATCCAACCTTGGCAGAACAGAACTTTGTGGAGCTTGCTTTGTGTACAGGGGCATTGTCATGCTGGAGCAGGTTAATTGTAATATTATAGCATACAAAGACATTCTGGCTGGTGGTAGTTCAAGTGGTTAAGGCTCTGGGTCGTTGACTGGAAGATCGAGGTTCAAGCCCCAGCACCTCCAAGCTGCCACTGTTGGGCCCTTGAGCAAGGCCCCCAATCCACCCTTCTCTGTATCATGGCTGACCCTGCGTTCTGACTCCAACCCCCAAAGATAGGATATAGTAATGTAAATGTGACAAATAAAGACAACTTAACTCAACTTAAAGACATTCTAGACGATTGCTTGGTTCCAACTTTTGTGAACAGTGTGGTGAAGAACCACATATTGATGAGATGTTAGGTGTCCACAAACCTTTGGCTATAGAGTGGCCAAAAGATACCTTATATCATAGGTCGCTACAAAATACAAACTTAGGTAGCTTACTAAAAATCACTAGAGACCATTTTAAGTTTAGGTAAAGAAGTTTAGATGATAATATGTTGTATTATTCTATTCTGTTGTACAGTACCATCATCCTATAAGTGCACCACCTCTCTCCTGAACAGCATTTAAAGGTCATAGATGCCCTTTTGAAATGTTTTTAATGCTAAAACAAAACCCAGATGCAGTCAGATGGATATACACATACACTAAATCCTGACACCAGGCAGACTGCAACTCTCATCTCATCCCCCTGAAACACTCTTCATCTATTCATCTTTAAGTCTACATGTATTTCATCCTTTAGTTATCACACTTCACTCTGACTCGCCATTAATTCCTTCTTACTTTGATTTTCCAAGAGTAAGGGACAATTTTCCTGAGAGCATCACATCCAGCTAAGTTTAAATACTCCTGGATACATGATTCAGACCTGAGCTCCAGGTTCCTCCTACATCCTGAAAACATGTTGGTAGGTGGTTTAGTTTCTCAAAATTGCCCCTAGGAGTGAATGAGTCACTGGCAATAAAACTCACCTGCAAGATGCACTGCATAAAATCATATGTGTCAGTTTGATTTTTATAAATAATCTGTTGTGATTACTCCTTCAGTCGAAAGTAACATTTGGTTATTAAGGTTGGGATGTCTTTACGTTATTTATTTATCCTTAAGTGTTTAAAGAATTTGTCTTTCATGTAACTCAATATGCTTCCAAGAGCTCAAAATCCTGTGTGGAGATCCTTAATCTCCCCCATCCTCTTATTATCATGTTTGTTTTGCTTGTTTATATAACACATCTGAATCACATTTAAGCTAATGCAGTAACTCCTGGAAGGTCATCAATAAATTTATGCTGTTTGTGCAAAGATACAGTCTACCCCAGAATTATTGTCAATGCAAAAATGCTAAATGAACATTCTTCTAACTTCTTTCTCTGTCAGTAAGAGCATTTTCTCTATTATGAGTGGAACATTTAAGATAAATATAAATAGTCATCCTTGAGAAGAAAAACATTTTTTAGCGCTGCTTTCAGTTTACAGGAAATCTAATGTGACCTTTGGCTATTTCCTGTTTCCTGAGGTATGCACACATGTAAAATCCTTTTGTCATCAATCCCCATGAGGAACACCAATGAACTTTGTAACACAATAGAGACAAATGGTTGTGGAATGCACAAATTTGGTTTTTAGTATTAGGACCAATGTGTATATACATATAACTAAGCTCAACATGTGTCAGCTTGCATGCGTTATTCATATCATAGATTTATTTTCCTTATGTTCATGAAGGGTGTCAGTAATATGGGTTTTACTGTATACATGCACTGGATAGAGGAAGTTTCCTAAGATGTAATAAAGTAGCCCCATATCTCTGATTTGTCCTCTGGTAGTGGGTGGGGGTACCACAGTATAAATGAAAAGGACTTTTATTGGCTTTCAGATATAAATTACAGCAGGCAATGTAATACATTTAACTGCAGATGTAAACGAAATAGAGGAAAATGTGACTGATGTCAGATTGTCAAGAGTTTTTATCATTTTTGTTTACAAGGGCCACACAGACTGATGTGGGCAGACAGTATTTGACTCTGTGATATACTCTCTCAGCCACATAAAGGCTGCTCTGTCCAATAAGACGAGTACATTATGAGGAGTTCTTCACGTGTTGGTGCCAGTGATCTTAACATTACATAGAGGTCATAAAGAAGGGCAAATACTACAAACTAAACTGCATTGAGCTACATACAGATGGAAGACTGAAAGAAAATAACAACAGGAGGGTGCCAGGAACTCTAGAAGAGCTGGACCATGGTAGAAGTTTCTGGAACTGCACTGGAGGGATGAATATCATTGTCTTGCAAAACATATTACCTCAGTCTGATGGTGGTGGAGACTGATCTCTCAGCAACTGTCTTGAAATCTGATTACTGCAAAGGCCAAAGCATATGACTTGCATCATTTCCATCCTTCATTTAGTGAACACTTGTACTCTGTGGATGTGGGTGTGGTCATCCTGGAAGAGACCACATCCTGGAAGAGACCAAAGTTCTTCTGATCAGTCTGATTTGCAGTGACTTGCCTCTAATGTTTCAAGTGGACCCACAAAATTGTAAACACATTCACTTCGAAGCAGTGTTCTTGGCAGATTTTGGCTTTTAATATGCAGCAGTCGTCCGCTACAAAATTCTGACATGCATTAACCCTTTCATGCATAAATTATTCAAAGATATTCAGACTAGTTTCTTTTTTAAAGATTACTTAAATTTGCATGAATAAACTTTTTTTTTTCTAAATATTTCTTAATTGATAAGTAAATGCATTGGCCATGTATTGGGTGAAAAAGGATAAAACATTATAACTGGTGGGAAAAAAATTAAACATAAACAAAATTGTTCAGACAAGGAAATATTTCTAAAATATTTTATGTTGGTGACCAGTATTTTTAGAAAATTGCACTATAATAAATGGGAAATATTTTCCTAAAAAAAATAAAACAAAATTGTCTGTCCATCGTGTGGCCACTCGGTATGAAATTGAAGTTCAAAGGTAATTACAATTATAAGGAAGCCAGGTGGTCATGGTCAGCCAGGAGGATGGAGAATCATGCTACGGTCAAAGTATTATTTTATCTCAGTCTACCAAAGCATTTTTCCTTCTTCTATTCTATTATATGCAAGTCATGAAGGACAGCTATCCCCTTCATGTTCATGCAATTTATTTCCCCTCTTTAGTTCTGAAAAAAGAGAGCTGTGATTGTAGCTATGTGGTTAAATCTATAGCCATCATTTCCAGCATTCAGGAGCAGTTCATTAGAAAATCGCTCCTGGACACAACAAAAGTAATAGGGGTGATGAGGAATTTTATAATTGGGTCATCATTTCATAAACATCACCACAAAAAAAATAGAAAATAGAAGAGATGTTTTATTTTAGTTCTTCACTTTGCTATTTAATATGACATTTCTATTCGGGAAGTGAATTGTGTAGTCGGAGATGGAAGATGAAAATGTACTTCATTAATCAATGAATGTTTTTTTTTTTTTTTATCAGCAAAATGGCTCAAGGCTACCCCTTACCAGAACATTTTATTTATTCATCATAGTCAGTTTGTTATAAGTGCATGAACGAAGATGAGTGCAGAAGATGACATGAAGGAGAGCACTGGTTCATAAAAAAACATTTTGCACTGGACTGCTTTTCACTGCAATGATGTCTTTTGAACAAAGTTGCTTTTTCCTTTAAAACATACTATTTTAGTGGTTTACCCTTCAAGAAATCCCGGTTCCTCTCTACACTCTTTCGTTCTCTGTGCTTACTGCAATGTCTCCTATTGAGCTACAGTAGGTTACGCTATGAACAGACACCATGAGATGGAAAAGACTCATTTGGTTCAAATGCAAAAGAACATGCAGGTTTGCCCTGATGAGAACTGTGGCCTTTTCATACACTTTATAGCAGAATATGAGCGGGTTTACCTTACCAGCATGGAAATCATGCTTCTAGATTGCATTTGATTTGTGTCTGAAGATTTTATATTGGGTTCCAGCATGTGGCTTTAGGGGATAAAACACACCAGTGAGTGAGTTCTTGGGAAATCAATGTCTCTCAGTGCCCAGGCTTTGTCCAGACATGTTATATATTGATTGGTGGAAAGGTTACTGTGTCCACATTGCAGCATGCTGGGCTCCAAGAATACAAAATCTTTTATTCCTGTAAAAAAGGCATTAGGCCTCTGTTCCGTTTATCAACATTCATTTGTCATCTTCAGTGGTCTGGATGGAAAAGCAGGTGGGTAGGAAGGATACAATATTGTGTTTGTTTCACAATATGTTGGGGTTTTGGTGTCCTAAGACCCTCTATTGTCCAATCAGCCTTGGACTTGCCATTCAAGCTGTTTTCAATCTTGTATGTGGCATAGTGCGGAATAACTGTTCCATCATCTCAGACATGGCTAGAGGACCACAGCTGATTTAACCAGAATGGTTATTAAATGACTAGCTATTAATTGATAACCATGAGATGACTACAAAAGCTTGCATTCATTTGGTCAAGAAGGTGCGGGCACATTAGAATGACTATTTTTGAAGATCGTGGAATGTCATGGAACCATAGTGTCCTTCTTGGAAGCTAATAAGTAAACAAATAAAACAAAATTTATAGGCCTGACTTCAGAAGTTTGTCCTAGAAATATTGGTGTCTTAAAAATATGTGTCTTTATGAATGAGGGGACTTAAAGGGAATAAATTGCATGCACTTTGCAGTGTTTTTAGTGAAAAGTTTACAAAAAGGACAACAAGAAGGAAAATCCCAAAATGAACAAAACCAGAAGAAATCCAAAGTTTTTAGTTCAGTGGGGTAAAGTATTACTAAAGTAGTACTGGGAAATATGGAAATTTTGAACAGAAACTGATTAAACATGTTTTGCATTATGCAAAACACTTGCTATGTGTCATGTGAACTCTGTTAAAATGTAAAACTAGGAATGTTTTTCTGTGTTTTTGAAATAACACAGAGCATCTTAATGGCTTCGTTGGGAGAGCCCTTAAAAAAGTCTGTGGATAATCCCAGTCTGAAAAGGTCCCAGTTAGAACACCATTAGAATGCTTTAATCATCTAAAGAACATCTGAGGAAATGTTTTCTTATAAAAGTGCAGACCGTTTGTGGTGTAAAAGCAAGTGTTGATATCTCCCCTTATTGATCATTATTTTCCATCATTTGAAATATAAACTGGCGTTCCCATGACGACTGAAGTATTACAAATATGACAAATGCAATATGACGATAATCAATTCAAGGATGATTAAATGACTTAATATTGGAACCTCTCCACAGGCCCATGACACCGAGGTTGAACCTGAAAAAGCCAGAAGTCATGCTGACCTTGTTATCCCACCACTAGAGGCCGCAGTCATGCAGATGTATGGATTAAAGATAACTATAATGTATGTGTTTGGGTAGTATTTTAAGTTCAGTAGCTTATACTGGTACATTTTAATACCGATAGTGTCATGAGGAGTTTTGTTCACACGTGTTGTTATGCTCTTTGACATGCACCAGCCAGGTGCTTCCTCTTCACTGAGATAAGCTTAGTGTTTCTGTCAATAAGTTGTCAGTGTGCCCTTCTTCTGTATGAAATGAACAGTTTACATTTCAGGATGGCGCTGCATTGAGCAGAGACAGTCAGGGATTAAGGAGTTACTCACATCTCCCAGGCCTGTCATAGCCATCTGAAAACATTTCTTATAATATACAAGTTTTTATAGATGAACTGATCTGAGTTTAAGTCATTTGCATTCTCAAAAAGCATTATTAGTTACTTAGTGATAGTAATATTTAGGCTTGCTCTTCTTAAGCCTGAGTCTTTTCCATGCTGAGATAATGTAACCTATCTCTGAATAGATTCCACTTAAATTTCATAAAAACGCTTCTGTCCTTCCTCCTGAGAGTTCAGGTACACTACAGCATCAGGAGAGGAGACACAAAATTTACTGCAAAGGACACAAACAAGAGAGAAACGGCCCTAACAGGACCAAATCTGCTCTGAATGGATGAGTGGAAGTGACAGAGATGAAGTGGTTTAATCAGCATCCAGAGGGAACCTGGGAGTAAGATACAGCAAGAGAAGCACAGAGGCCTGTTATTTCAGTGCATATAAAGATAACTGCATTGTTCAGAGTAAACAATATCCTCTGACTTCCAGAAGAAGTGAGGTCAGTGGCACACACTGGTCAAGGTAACCATGTTTCTGAGATGTAGCTGAAAAGTCCAGTTACAGGATCAGTGTGTTTATGCCTACAGGGAAATATATATTGATATATTGATGGTAATCATGCTGCATCCAAATTTCAAGCCATTTAGATTGTTAGCATCCATTTAGTCATAAAGCACCGTTGAACTAATTTTTCTTTTTTTCTTTTAATGCACCAACTGACTACAAAAACACATAAAAAATGAACAAGAATGTCCTCAGGACAATGGCCCCTAGAGCAATGGTCAATATAATTCAGTCCAGAAGGACATAATTATCTCGACAACGTTCACCATGCCTGCAACCCTGATCCATTTTGCTTGATAAGAGAAAGATACTGCTCTCTTGAAAACAGCACTGAGTATGAGATGGAGGGAATTAGGGGGGTTCATGTGGAGGTGCTCAGACCCGATGCTCCTATTCACACTGAGACAGTGGGGTCTGAGGTGATTCTGTCTCGCTAGCACATGAGATTTTCATTCAGCCTGTGCACAGAGCCATGACCAATCTCATCATGTCTCCAGTGAGAGGCAGCTATTGCTGGATACAATCATAGTATGAATGTGTATGGTCAGTGTAGCTAAATGTATCATTGGGTGTATGGAAATGACTCAAGTGCAATATGAGTCATATTCATAATTTATTACTCTGTTTTTAGCTTGGATGAGGCCGTGATTCAGACACTGGTTCAATATGGTAAATCTCTTTTCCATTTCATACTATTTTTTTCACTGTTTTTTCCATGTGTTCACCCATTTTAAAGTTTCTCTGTGTTGTGTGTGTGTATGTGTGTGTCTGTGTGTGTGTGAGTGAAAGAGAGACAGTTCACTGGCTCATTTTCTCTTTATATCATATATTAAAAGCAAGACACACTGGTGTATTAGATTAGGGGTCCACAGCCTCACAAGGCATTGATTGCTGAGAATACACCCTTCATTAAGCAAATAGCCTGTCAACAATTCATGCACTGTTTCATATTTACATTCATTCTAGCCACAAGTGAATCCGAAGACTATCCCTGGAGTACTTGGGACATAGTGGGTATACTCCATGCATGTATCATAGGGCATCATTTACACACCCATACACACACTAATATGTGACTTAGTGTCACCAATCAACCTACTGCTATGTTTTAGGAAGGGATAGAAAATCATAGAACCCAAAGGAAATCCTTGATGTTCCTGAGCTGCTACACCACTGCGTTTATTAATATAACAATATTATTAACGTATCAATTAAACAACTTCATAGTTCCTGTATCTGAATACCTACAGACATTGTTTTTGATGATATATTCCCCAATGTAGTGCCACCAACTCAGTTGTGAGCAGCAGAGGTCACTCTTCTACCCTCCCTCAGTGAGTTTACTACTTAAATCTAATGATATTAGGTTTACGCTCCAAAAAAGATACAAATTCACTATAGGACTAAAAGTGCCAGAAAACTGCAAACACCCAAAATGGTAATTCTTTCAGTTATCTATTACAGATGAATGTTTACAAAGCACATTTAAAGTCAGCGCATTACTGCCCTGTTTTATTTAAATGTGCACAGACAAATGACGAGCATAGAACATTAAGTCTAGCTGTAAAGCAAAGAAAAAGAGGCCAAAGTGGTTGTACCTGCTTAAGAGTGCTAAGTACTTTGTTTGTTTGGCTTTGCAGAATCAGTGAGCTGTGGTATGTGAGACTCTACTGCGAACTGACTTTTCATCACAAACCTAATGAGACACAAGCAACTGATGGGCCACAAAAACTAATAGCATACAAATAGCCACTTGTACATGATATCAGGGGAAAGAAAATGGAGAGATTGATACCGTTTTCAGGACTGTTGACTCTCTACTTGGAAATCCGGTAAATGGATATGTAAAAGTATAATCAGTTACAATCTTTCTTGGCGGTTTTAACTCTGAAATATTACAGGAAGACTTAAAATGATATATTAAAACACAATCCTTGATTAGGAAAAAAAAAATACACATACAGTATGTAGTACAGAAATAACACAAACACACTTGTCTTGCTCAACATTTATTGTAGTAATAAAAGTCTAATTATTATTATAAACTTTTTAAACATTAAGACAATTATGCAGAGATGGGGACAATCAGTTCCCCAGACATACACTTCGAAAATTCAGGACAAGCAAATGATGATATATAAAAGCAAGCTTTATTTTGCAAATGTGTGCAAACTAGATGAACTGAATCAAGTTCCAGTGTAGCACTATATGGTGAAAAGTCAGACTAATTTGTGAATCCGTACTTATAAAATTCACTTTAAAGTAAGAAAACAAGAAACACCGTTCAAGCTCCTTGAGTAAAAGATAAGATTATAAGGAGAGAGAATAATGGGAGGAAGTAGGACCTTAAATTAATACCAATTTGAACAAAATGTAACTTAGACACATTACTGGTTGTGCTGGAAGTGTGCAGTTATCCAAATGCTTGAAGGTTATTTAGAGAACAACATTTAATGACATTTAAACTTTCTAAACTAAACAGTTAAATCGTTGAACTGATTGAATGAATACAGCCTTTGTCACTGTTTATTGGGTTTTACATAATAAAAATGAAAATTGTGACCATGTGTTGATAACACACAAGAATACTCGCTATAGAGTATTCAGATGTACCGAAAATAGACAAAAAAATATATATATTCTCATGACGCTGACTGAATCAGTTCTTATTGCTGAAATGGTATAGTACATAAAGTTCAGAAAAATAAGCCCAATGCCTTTCCAATAAAAGGCCCTGTACTTTTCAACCGGATGCACCACTGACCTTTCTTTTGTAGTAATTGAAATGTCTCTGCTTTGCACTCCAATGCACGTTCAACACTTGTAGAAAATGGTAGAGGCCAGGTATAATTGCAACTCTTCTTCTCTTGGGGCGTTCAAGAAAAGATTGTGGACAACAAGGGTCAACGTGACTGAGTCAGCAGGTTCACAGACAGTTCCAAATGAACTCAGTGCTGCACAAAAGGAGAAGAAGTCCAGTGCTTGTTTAGCACAACTGCCAAGCTGGTGCCCTTTGTTTAACATGCTCCTGGGAACCTTAAACATGCCCTCAAGTCCTGGCACTGCAGAATGAAAAGATTTCAGTATCAGCAACCTTCACATACTCAGAGGGATCTTTTTACACTTTAATAACCCAGTCGGCAAGCGCTTACACACTGTTCTCCTCTTTTTGACAGGAGGTTTACGTCGTCTGTTCATGTTCTTTTGTTTCTACCATTAGTCCCTATAGCGTTAAGAATAGAAATTGTAAAAATGTATGTTTTATTTTCATTTCACTTTTAGCATGACTTCAGGTTTCTCAATTGTGGTCGTCCTAATATAGACATTTTTTTATGTTATAACGGTATTTTTGTTATGTTCATAATATAGCTATGAAAAACTCCATTAGCTAACATAAACCTAGAGCGAATTATATATTCAGAAATAGATATGAGTGGCACCAAAGGGAAAATGCTCCAAATAATCAGTCTATTTTTAATCTCTCGTGGCTCACCATTTCAGTTGGCCTTGAGATAGTTATAAAGAGCTTGGAGACCTCCATCTAACACCTCTTTAATTGGCTTGAGCAGAGGGTTATGTATGATATGAAGTCCTTTATCCAGGGGATGTGAAGCTAGTTTCTGTAGCCTGTTCAGTTGGTGCATTTCAGCAGGAACATTCTGAATGTCATTATAATCCACATTAAGCAGTTCTAACTTGGTCAGATAGCAGAGCATTTTTGGCAGACAGTGAATACAGTTCTCTTCCACAATGAGGATCTTTAGATCAGCCAGTGCTTGGATATGCTCTGCAATGTTCTCCAACCTATTGCAGGCCACATGCAAGAAGACCAACTTTTTCATGGCATAGACACATGCTGGGATATACACAATATTGTTGTGGCTTAGGTTGAGCTTCTGCAGGTTCGTGAGAGCAGACAGATTATCTGGGAGACTTGTGAGTTGGTTGTTTGCTAAGCTCAAGACCTCCAACTTTGTACAAGAGCCAAGCTCCTCAGGGACATCGGTCATGTGGTTGTGATATGCAAAGAGCACCTTTAGGTTCCTGAGTTGCCCGATCTCAGGAGGCAGACTAGTGAGCTGGTTACCCCACAGGTTAAGTACCACCAGGTTCTGAAGGAGTTCCACAGAGGAAGGCAAGAAACATAAGCAGTTCAGGGACAAATTAAGCTTTTGCAGTTCTGTGAGCTCCCATAGCTCTTCAGGAGGTGCAATCATACCTTGTCGAGCCAAGCTCAGCACATTGTAACCAAATTGCATCACAATGTGCTTGCGAATCCTGTCGGATGATGTCAGGGTTTCCTCACAGGCTGCATTCTTTCTTCCTACAAGTTTCATGTCCTTGCTTGTGGGTTCCTTCGATTTCTTTCCTCCCATCCTAGCACAGTGCCTCAGCTCAGCTCAGCTCTAACGGTTTTATGGCTTACGGCTCCCTAAGCAGCTAAACAACACAAAACATCTTCATTGCTTTTAATCTCTTCAGAGATAGCAGAATCTCAGCTCTGAGCAGTGAACAGGAGAGCTGAAGAAGTTTAAAGCACATTCTTTGGTCCAGAATTCCACTGACATCCAGATAGAAGTGTGTGTCTGGCAGACTGAGTCGTAAACACACTTCTTTGTGTGTATGAGGTAGTAAAGATCCTGTTGTGTGTCCAGAACATTTTGAAGGAGTGGAGGGAGAGAGGAGCCAGAACATATCACAGTGTCAGACAACATAGCTGGAACGACTCATACCATGTTTCACTGCCTGTGTCTTCAGCTGCCCCTGTCACTTCAACGCTAATAACTAACCTAGATTTTGGCACAGGCATGGGGCAACCATTTCTGAAGAGGACATAGAGTATAACAAATGATCATGCCTTACCTTTACAACTTCTTCAGCCATAATTGGGCGTTTTTGAGGTGCAGGCTTCAAAACACACACGCAGTTACTAGTTGCCCTGCATGGCATATGAATTTATACATAAAACTCTGATAAACGCTCAGTGAACGCTTAGTGCCCCTTCTTTCCATGCATAGTTGTTTTTACAATCAGAAATGTTTCATAACCGCATACAAAATTTGTATATTACAGATTAATATGTACATTGAGTTTGTTAAGCATGTTATATATAATATTAAATGTCATGTTCAGACAAGTGAGCTCTAAGATTTCAACACACCAGCTATTTTGAGTAAGTACTGTAGCATCACGCGGCCCCAAGGACTGGACTGAAGTGATATCAGTGCTGTTATTGAAAAAAACAAACATACTCAAGTAGAAAGTAGAAAAATAAATGTTACTATATTAAAACGCATTAAAAAAAACTGAGTCAGGCACTCAGATGGTCTAATAGCTCCAGTGCTCCTCATGGAGAAGAACCCATTTACGGTGGTCAGGTCCATTAAGGATATACACTGTAAATAGCATGGCTTCTCATATATAGACTCTCAGCTGGTATGTGTTGACAATCTTAATGAATTTACTACTTGCAAAAGTTTTTATGCTCTTAGCAACATTTGATTTGGTTACAGTGCTGGGATAAAGTCCACTAGGTCTGTCATAGCACATCCGGATTATGGAGAATATTATGAAAATAGAATAGGAATTCAAAACGTAAACGTCATATTTATTACAGATTGCATAGAAGATATTTCGGGTTTTAAACTCCAGATTCGGCAAATGGAAAGGGCTTGTATTAAAAATATGCAACTGAATTCCAAAATTTCTGTCAGTATTCACCCGGGGAATGTTATGTGTTCAGATATAAGTTACATACACAAGTCAATTTTCTGTGCCCTTCTTTCATTCCTCCAAAGCTGTCTGATTTTTCGTAAGTAGAGGTGTCTGAGATGGGTTTCTCAGCAGTATCTAGACCAGCACCTTAAAAAACAAGTACTTGTCTTATACCTAGGTCCAAAAAAAGCTGACATGCACACTGAAGAAGGAAATAGCATTGTTTCTTCACGTTTAATACGATGCAATTAATGCGAAGGGATGATTCAAAATTGAAACATAAAGAAAAAAAATGAAGCTATATGAATGAGATGTCATATGTTGTAATAAATATCCAGCAGGAGTCTAGTATCATAGCATGAATAGTCCTAGCTCTAATTACCACATTAACTACTGCCAATTAGGTTTTCTATACAAAATGGATTTAAGTGGATTTATGCATAAATCTATTTTATGGATTAAGATGTTAAATATTGACCTCCAAATGGCATTCCATAGATTTTTAAAAAATATATTTACAGACTAAAGCGTAACATATTGCGGTTATATAAAAATGTTGGATGAAATTTATTGCTCTTCATTCAAAATGCCTCAAAATGCACTGTAACTTATACACAGCTTGGTTTTTGGCACACTTCACTAATTCTCACATACCTCTGTGAATAGTACTTCTTTAGTTATGACTGAATACCATTGTGTACAATTTCAGTATAAACTCCTCACTATATGCTCTTAACCCAAATCTCACTAGAAGAATAAGGGAATATTTTAAATAGCAGCAACTCTGTTGTTATTATTATGCATGGTTAGTCTTAGATGATTTCTGCAAATTAATATATACAATCTTTTTAAAAACTCACGCTGGTATTCGCATTAAGTCATGGGTGAGCCTCAGCTGTGTGAACTTTGCACTCTTTGAACCTATTTTCATGTTACAGCTTTAGCCGAGACAGGCCATCAGAGACATCCATGGCATCTCATATAAGCATCCAGAGAGATAGTCTGCACGTGAGCTTCAGTGTGTGAAACATGCAATAGTAAAACTACAGGGAGTCTGAAAAGTCAGGAACCAATTAGAGAAATATTGCATGCGCTTAATTTTACATTTATTACTTACAGCACATGTTCACCCTTATACTCTGTGCATTTTCTCAGCCACTGTAGCATGATGTTGTTGATGTTGCTGTTTGGATCAACATATTTGCTCAACATATTCCCACTGGATCTTGACTCTTCAGACACCCCATGTAGACACAGATGACACAAATGGGAAATACAGGAAAAAAAGTTTTCTTTTGTATGCCCTCTTGTCTGTGTTGCCTTCAGGCTCTCCCTTTTAGTTGGGCTTGTCAAAGGTAGTCTTGCTGGATTCCCTGCTTGCACTCTGCACACAATATACATTTTCCTTAACCATTACGTGACAACAAGGATACCTAATAATCTATGTTTCTCTCTCTCTCTCAAACTCCACATGCTACTCCTGAGATACCAGTGATCCTGACCCCTTCTGCTCTCTGGCTCTGCCTGTCCATCCTAATGCCCTACTTCTGGTTGGAACTTCATCACTCGGACACCCATTTACTGTTGCTGATTATGGCCCCACATTGACTTCCTAAAGATACAAAGATGCATGAGATTGCTGTGGATGGTTGTTGTCGATCTTTCAGCTGCTCCCTCCATGTGTGAGGGGTCGCCACAGCAGACCAATTGGTCTGCACAACAACTTGGCACAGGTTTTACGCAGGATGCCCTTCCTGGCACAACCCTCCCATTTTTATCCGGACCAGCACTGCATCCAGTGGCTGGGAATCGAACCCAGGCCTTCTGCAGCAGTGCCCTAGATTGCTGTGGATGGTACCACTTAGAAACCATGAAGATGCATTTGGACTACAACTGATACTTTTTGAACAGTTTTGCACTCTAGTCTCCATTAGTGAATTAGTGATAATGTTAACAAAACTTCATTCAACTAGAATGAATTTCCTGGTTAGACAATTCCACTTATAGAAGGGAAATGATTTCTTCCCTTATATCATCTCAGGAAGTTTTTTTCTTGCCACCATCACCTCTGGCTTGCTCATTAGGGATAAATTTTTACATTTAAAATTGATAACCATAAAGCTGCTTTGTGACAATGTCCACTGTTAAAAGCGCTATACAAATAAAATGGCATTGAATTGAATTCAGTACATATGTTGATGCTGTAAATGTACAATTTGTCATAATGCTGAACTTTTTATATTACATGGAAAAAAACCGATGCATTATGTATGTATACGCATGGATTTATTTCACTGAGTATATCAGATAATGGGGTTATTATGTGCAAGTTAAACGTTTCTGACCACCTTTTTATACATAATGACATCTTTTTTCTTTTTTTTTTTACCTCACACAAAAGTTCAAGTTCTGCCCTAGCTTGTTTGCTGTGTTGGCATTGTAAGAGGACCTGTACATGGCCGCTGGTATGATGTTGCTGGTAATGTGAGTCACTTGACAATCTGACCTGTAAAACTCCAACCTCTATTTAGCCTTAAACAGGACCCCTTCTGGGGTAAAAAAAAAAAAATAACCCCTTACTATTTGACTTGCTAATTTTCCTAACTTGTGCATGAACAAAGCTGGTCTGAGTGAGGGCTTTAATGTATATTAAACAGAGGAACATGTAGGAACAGAGGATGCTGACCTTCCACAACCTGAACTCAGTAAATGTGGGCCATTACATCTACATCGGTATGCTTTTCCCTATAGCAGTTACATTTTCTTAGATTCGTTGTTTTGTTAATGACAAGCCACTTAAGTAATGTCAGATACATACTGTTTTCCCTGGTTAATAGTATGGCTTCAATTTTCACATATAATAATCTGAATAAGAAAAATGTCATGTACTTGCTTTGTCAATGCATGACAGCCAATATTCACACAGGGCAAGGACCACTGAATGTCCAAAGCTGTTCAAATATAATAGGTTAGGTCAAGGGTGTCCAATATTATCCAAAAAGGGCCAGTGTAGGTGCAAATTTTCATCCCAACCAAGCAGAAGCCTCATAGTAATTTGAAAAGCAAGCTGGAATCAGGTGTGGGTGCTTGATTAGAATGAAAAACCTGCACCCACACCGTCCATATGAATATAAACCCCTGGATTAGACATATTCATTCAGATATATTCCTTGATACCTCAGAAAATAATGTAGTGCTGAGAATATGACTTCCAAAGAATTACAGCCCGGGATTTGCAGGGAATAGAATGTGGAAGTGACTAGAATATGGAAATTATAATCAGAAGTCACTACTGAACTTGTGCTTCACTTATTGCATGAATATAAAACTAGAACCAACTATCTTGCTAGAGATGGCACCAATTTTATCAATTTTATCGAATTTTATCTTATCCTGTAACATATGGATTAGATGGATTATGGATTATGGATTAGATATTTTTTGGAATTATATATATACACACATATATATATATATATATATATATATATATATATATATATATATATATATATATATATATATATATATATATATATACCCAACCCATTTTTCCTTAAATTACATACTGCTTACATAAGCCTTATGGATAATCACCAAAATTATGAATATGCTACTTGGATTATTAGAACAGACAATATGTTGTGCACAGAGGCACACCAAAAAATTTGCCAGTTCTCCTCATGCTTTGTGGATGTCCTCTGGGTACTCCGGTTTCCTTCCCCAATCCAAAGACACAACTGGTAGGCTGACTGGTATCTCTAACTTGGTTGTGATCTGTCCTATGCCTTGTGCCCTGAGGCCCTGGGATAGGCTCCAGACTCCCCGCAGCCTTGCACAGGATATGTGCTTCATAACATGCATGGTTGAATCAATGTTCTAAACAGATACAGATATGACTACATATTATGTATGATTTCTTTTCTTTCTATTTTTTTGAGAAAGCTTGTTAGAAACACACTGTGGATGATCTGGATTGGGAGTCCCACAGAAACATTTGTGCCTGCAAGAGGTTTTTACCTTCATATGGCACAAGCAGATGGTAAGATATGAAGCTTGCAGAACGAGCAAAACCATGTTCATTAACAGTGAATATATAGTGTTTATTCATTCATCCATAGTAACTGCCTGATCAGGGTTGTGGTGGTTTAAATCAAGTTACTTTAATGTTTACTGTATATTTTAGTTAATAGACCTAACTAAATTTGTGTTAAAAAAAAAAGTACTTGAACGAGTGGGAATTTTACAAAACAAAAACGTCCCCTGAACATGATGTTGAAGGATGTTGAGGAACTGTCAGGACCAGAATTCACAGACTATACTGGAAGATTTGTTATTTTGTACTTATTTTGTATTTTGTACTTATTTGATTCGTATTTTGTAATGATTTGGACATTTGTACTATTAAAGTATGAGCAGTTATTATTACAAATATTTTATCTCACAATAGATTAAGAGCATGTTTTTGTGGGGTGCTGTATTTTAATAGTCAAACCCCAGATCAGTCTTTCAAGAACTCTATATTGTGTGTGTATATACAGTCTTATGCAAAAGTTTAGGCACCCCTTGATAAATAACAGATTTTGGTGATTTTTTAATTGAAAAGATGTTAACAGAGTCTCTCTTGGAAATGGAAAAATGCACAATATTTTCAGCAACCATTGATGCATAGTTACTTCTTATGCCATAAATTGAACAAAAATAAAAAATAAAAACATTATTATGGCACTGTGCAAAAGTTTGGGCACTCTAAGAGTTCCAGAGTCTCAGATTCTTTTTACAAGGTTTCAGACCTTAATCAGCTCATTAGATCTGATGCATGGCAACAGCTGTCATTAGTAAATGCCAATTTCAAAGCTTTACAAATACTTTGACTCTTCAAAAGTCAAAGTGCACACACTTGCGGACACTCAACAACCATGGGTTCCTCTAAGCAGCTGTGTAAGACTCTGAAAATGAAAGTTATTGATGCCCACAATGCAAGAGAAGGCTACAAGAAGATAGCAAAGCATTGTCAGCTTGCAGTTTCCACAGTGAGAAATGTAATTAAGAGATGGCAGTTCAGGGGAACTGTGGAGGTCAAGATGAGATCTGGAAGACCAAGAAAACTCTCGGAGAGAACTGCTTGTATGCTGGTCAGAAAGACAAATCAAAACCCCCATTTGACTGCAAAAAACCTGCAGGAAGATTTAGAAGACTCAGGAGTGGTGGTGCACCATTCCACTGTGCAGCGATGCTTGCACAGACAAGACCTTCATGGAAGAGTCAGCAGAAGAAAACCTTACCTGCGTCCCCATCATAAAATCCAACGTCAGAAGTATGCAACAGAACATCTACAGAAGCCTGATGCGTTTTGGAAACAAGTGCTGTGGAATGATGAAGTTAAAATAGAACTCTTTGGCCACAATCAGCAAAGGCATGTTTGGAGAAAAAAAGGAGCAGCATTTCATGAAAAGAACACCTTGCCAACTATTAAGCATGGGGGTGGATCTATCATGCTTTGGGGTTGTGTTGCAGCCACTGGCACAGGAAACACTGCACGGGTGGAGGGAAGAATGGATTCCACTAAATACCAGCAAATTCTGGAAGCAAACATCACACCATCTGTAAAAAAGCTGAAGCTGAAAAGAGGATGGCTTCTACAACAGGACAATGATCCTAAACATACCTCGAAATCCACTATGGAATACCTAAAGAGACGCAAGCTGGAGGTTTTGGAATGGCCATCACAGTCCCCTGATTTAAACATCGTTGAAAATTTGTGGGTAGATCTTAAAAGAGCTGTGCATGCAAGACGACCAAAGAATATTACAGAACTAGAAGCCTTTTGCAAGGAAGAATGGGAGAAAATCCCAAGTACAAGAACTGAAAGACTTTTAGCTGGCTATAAAAAGCGTTTGCAAGCTGTGATATCTGCCAGAGGAGGTGTTACTAAGTACTGATTATGTAGGGTGCCCAAACTTTTGCACAGTGCCACAATAATGTTTTTATTTTTTATCTTTGTTCAATTTATGGCATAAGAAGTAACTATGCATCAATGTTTGCTGAAAATATTGTGCATTTTTCCAAGAGAGACTGTGTTAACATCTTTTCAATTAAAAAATCACCAAAATCTGTTATTTATCAAGGGGTGCCTAAACTTTTGCATAAGACTGTATATACAGTATATACATTTCTGTTGGCATGGTGGCACAGCAGGTAGCATTGCTTCTTCACAGCAGTGCTAGTTTTTTAGCCTGAGCTGTGCTTACTGTTTTGACTCTTGCACGTGCTTGTGTGGGTTTCCTCTGGGTTCTCTGTTTTACAATCCACCTCCCAAGAACTTGCAGGTAGGTGGATTGGCTGTAATATATATATAGGTTTTTAAGACCATAAGAGAAAGTATAGTATATAAAGAGAAAGCAGAGGGCAGGTTGAACAGAGGAGAAATTTTGCGTGGGCAGTGAAACTGAAACCATTAAGTGATGGCAGTTTGGTGAAGAGGTAATTACCATGGATGGTTGACATATAAGTAGATCCTTCCAGCTCTCTTGCTTATTCCAGACAAGAATAAGCACCTGATTGAGAGTAGTTTATAACTAATGACCCTCCTCTCTGCAGAGCACAAAACAAGCTGCGACTTCGATTCAGAGGTCATGACAGGCTTTGGAAATGCTGAATGCCTTGTGCTAACCCGGTATAAGCAGCCTCTGCTGAACTTTCCTCACAAACTTCAGGGTGTTAGCAGATGGAGGCCTCAAGAAACTCGAATGACTCAACCGCATTCATGGCTGTGACATTTATTTCCAGTAGCAAGGTGGGCAGGTGGCTGTTTATGGAAGTCCACCTACATTTCTGCTCTTTTGAGCATGTTCAGGGTGCAGTTGTTGTATACACACCCTGACAAAAGATGAGCCAAGTGTCTCCTGTAGATATATTATCACAGCTGAATGGGATGTACCTCCTGGTTGATTTATCTGTGGTTAATCAAGTCACTTGACCAAATCAATACTGTTGCAAATTGCAGTCATTAGGGCTTATTGACAGACGCTCAGATGGGTGGACAACATATTACCTCGTATTTATGAGGAATTCTGACTTGAAATAATTGATGAATTCATTCATTCATCTTTGCTAACTGCTTTCTACTGGTCAGGGTCGCAGTGGATGTGGAGCCAATCCATCCACATCCATGCCTTTGGAGAGTAAGGAAACCCACACAGATATGGGCAGAACCTTGCAAAACTCCACACAAGACACACAATACCAAGCTCAAGATTGAACCGCAGCCCTCGGATCAAACTGTGTATGCTTGCTGTGAGAACATTGGGGCAAAGAGAAATTCAACACTGTTCACCTCCTTTTTGATTCACCCTGAAGTGAAACCTGTGGGAGAAGTAAAAACGAGCTATGACTGATGACGGTACCTTTTTTTGTATCTTCACCATCTTACCTTAGAATACAAAGAATATAAAAAAAAAAAAACCTCTGTGGAGTTCACTTTGTTTAATATTTCAGTAAATTCTGATAAGCCTGTTGTGTGCCGCATCTGTAGTCCTAAACCAATCTAATATCTGAGCTGCGATTTCTTTATTGGTCTCCCACCATATCAGGAGGAGGAAAATGGAAAGCTTGGAGTAAACAGAACAATAATCTGGAGATGAAGTAGAGCAGGATGATAAATAGATGGCGGGATATCAGTACACAGACTATTACGTAGGATAAAGATGCTATTTGTAATGTCTCTTGAATAGTGGGGGGAGTAAAAAGAAATTGCCACGGCAGACGGCTAATGTGGTTACAGAGTACCCGAATCAAGTTTGGCATACCGAAACAGTGGCTGGGAATAAAAAGCAATCAGCTCTCTGACAAGATCATGGGTACAAGATGAAGCATTGCTGTACAATATAACAAGATACCACCTGAAAGAAATTCAAGTAATTCACTGTCTCACCTGAAGATGGTGCAGTACACTAAATGTATACTTGTCATTGTAAACCTGCTAACGTTACACTTTTGTGATAAAAGGTCAATATCAAAGAGTTCCTGACCTGTGTGTGTGGTTATGGGATGGCCCGGATTCTTACTCATGGTTAAAATGTGTTGTAGGCTGATTGGCATCTCTAAATTGTCCATAGTGTGAATGGGTGTGTGAGTGTGTGCAAGTATGTCCTTAGATGGCCTCCAACACTCCAGGCTTCCTGTGACACTGTGAAGGATAAGCAGTACAGAAAATGGATGAATGGAACTTTTTTATATTCTATACCAATTCTAAGCCCAAAATATTCCCATTATTCTGATACATGCATATTATCTAAATACTATATGTATAATATATACTTAAAAATATAAATATATTAGATCCAGCTTTAATTATGGCTATATCCTAATCAGGTTTGAAGTGGATCTGTCCCAGGAACACTGGGTAGGCAGGAGAATTCATTCCAGGGTGGATGTGCAGGGCACCATGTACACACATGTACAAGTTAAGGAAGTTAACATACTGTAAATGGCAGGTAATCCTAATTCTAAACCTAAGGAATACATATGGACAGTGGTTAAACGTATGAAATCCTAGTAACCTGAGCTCAGGATCGAATCAGGGACCCCGAGGTGTAAGATGGCAGTGCTACCCATTCTGCCACTCGCAAAATGATCATTTAGATTCATTTTTTTCCGAGACCCGTCATTTTAACATAATTCCCCTCTGATGTTCTCAGGTCAAAATGAGTTCTCTGAAATAGAAATGTGATTCTTAAAATGCTTTGGAATGAGTAGAGCACTTTAGATTCCATGTTACAAAGGTCATTTTAGTATTGTTCAACTTTTAGTAGAATATAAGGATTAATCACGCCAGCATATTTTTTTTCCAGGGTTTGCTTTCAGATGTCGGGCCTGATCACAGTTGGAATAAAATGTTGTATTCTGCTCGCTTTCATTTCTTCAATCTGCTTTGCAGTCACAGTTAATTGGATGCTCACAGCGCACAAGAGCAATCTTGCATTAGGCTGCTCACTTACCCAGCGCTCCAGGTTCCAAATCAGTTTTGAAAATTGCATTCTCTCAGTAGTTGGTCAGAAAATAGGTTGTGGATTTAGCCCAAATTTCTCAATAGCTGGAAAATTAACGGCCGACACTTGGGCAGCCATTACAATAAAAATAAAGAGGTTTTTATCAAGTGCATATATTACAACGGGGCACTTTTAATCTCAGGAGGTGTTTAATTTCAGCCCATGGGGCATAATCATTGCACTGTTTAGTGTCTTCCCCCACAAATATCTCTGACTCACTTCACAAGTATTGGTAATTAGCTGTTAAGTATACTTTCTAAAACAATCTAAATTGTATAATGGCAACTCAAAGCAGTTTTCTTTAAGCTGCATATATATATATATATATCTTATCTATTCCATCCACAGATCCATTTATCCATCCAACCATCTGTTCCTCCATTTATTCACCAGAACATACATATTGTAGCTTTCCTATAACTATCTTTTCTGCGTAGCTCCCTAGAGTTTTCCCCAGTTCTGTTTCTGTGTGTCACCTGCAGTTTTTCATTTTCATCATTTTTCTCATCTTCTGTGTGTGGATTTGATTGGCTGCACCCCATCACTTTCTCTGTTCATTGGCTCCCGATGCATTCCACAGCCATTCTCAGGCTTGGCGCTGCTAGCATTGGAGGAGCAGCTGGAGCTCGTGCCCGCTATTGCTCGGGGCATCCAAATGGCCAGGGTGTTCTGCCAGGTGGACCTGCATCCTCCTAGTGGAGGATGTACACTGCCAGCACTGAACATCTACTAATGGGCTTCAGCTGCTTCCACCGCTAATGGAGGCTCAATGTTCGACTCCATCTCTTCCATTAGTGTTTTGGGATTTTTATTCACAGTGTGATATAGAAGGAAATGAGGATGGGTTGATGCGGTCACGTCAAAGATGATAAGATGGATGTTTCTGCAGTAAAATGTGAGAGTGGGTGTGCATTAGCTTAGAGAGAAACGGAGAATATTACCAATATTACCAAGCTTGTTTATATTAGCCTTTGACCCACTGCAAATCCCGTGGCTGCAGATATTCCTACACAGAGCGGATGTTGCTTCGATGTTCTGTAAGAAGTTGTTTAAACTCTAGCATTTCGACACTGATGGTTGATACTTTGATCTGTGTCTTGAAACTGAAGAAAGGGATTCAGGGATTAAATCTTACGGAGTATAAGTTCCATTTGCCATTTTCTAGTTACCTTTGCCATCTATTTTGAACAGAATAAAAAGCTAGTGTCTGTTCTACCATAAATGTAGAATGATGTTTGCAATTCTGTATTAATACTAGTCTAACTAACTAGTCTAACTAGTTAAGAGCAACTAACTAGTGAGAGCAATGTAGTTGGATTTAACTTGTCTTCATACAAACCAAGTTGTAATTAATAGTAATTGCAATAGAAGAAAACATCAACCCCGCCGCTAACCCTACACTTTTCTTGCTAGCCGTTGATCCATATTCATGAGTCATGTGAATTGTTACACATTCCCAAGTGCAGGGAAAAGGAGATTTCTGCCTATGTAAAAAAAAAAAATTCTGCATGGTCTCCATCATCCACAGGCATTTCTTTATGTTGGTCATCAATGTATGAAGTCTCTTAAACCTCTGTGAACCTGCTGCTGCTGACCTCAGCCTCTCCTTTTAATCATACTATCAAAGTTTGGCCTGCCAGTGTTTCTCTGGTGTTCAGAGACCACTGAAGTTAACAACGGTAATTCATCACCACATGTTCGAAAGCATCTTTTTCTACCTTATTCTCTTCGCCCACAAGCATGGGCTTCTCCATTAAGGTCTATCTGCACCAGCTATCCATGTGACCCAACTTTCTCCACACCATTGGCCAGCTCCTTTTTCCCTATATGCATTTTATTATGTACCCTCTTGAAAATTTTCTGTTCTTGTGCCCACCTGCATGACCCCTAATGTAATAAAAAAATACTTTGATTTGCTTTCTTTGGTTTCCAGGCCTTGACATTTGTGAATGATACTAGTAATAAAGTGCTATGTGAATTTGCATTTAAGGAAACACATGTATTAAACACATGTAACCTTTTTATCAGGCGTTTTAAAAATCACTGATATGTCAGCCAGAAGGTTTTTGCAAGGAAAAAAATGTGTCACAACTCAGGCAGCACAACAATATACTGTTATTAAGCCGCAAGAAAAGTCTCACAGGACTTGTGGGAATAGACAGGCTCAGTTTGTAGGTGACAGGGTCCATTCTTAGCCAGGCTTTCGCAATCCTGTCAGATATTTTCACTGGTCTTCACATCCATTCTGTTTACACTATACTCAGGTCTTCTCCGGGGCTTTTGACAGTTTGGAATCATGACTAAGGCAGACATAGTAAAAATGCTGATTTGATAGTTTGGAGAGACTTGCTTGCCCCCTGTTGGTTTTTGTGTGTCCTGACAACTAAAAATCGTTCAGCATTTCAGGAATAAATGCCCCCACCTTCAACAAACAGAATACTATAAGCCTATGAATGATCAAAAGGTTACACAATTAAATATTAACATGAATTCAATTTTTTATATTGTGGTTTTGACAATAGACATTATACTGTACTGTACTGCTTATTCTTCACAGGGTCACAGGTCACACTAGAGACAATTTAGAGATATCAGTTAGCCTATATTGCATACCTTTGGACAGGGAAAGGACACCATAGTAGCCCCAACTGTGAAGGAGTGAGGCAACCACATGCTTATCCACTAAGCCACCATGCCCCATCACAAAACAAGCTTTACATAAAAAATTATACTGGTATAAAAAAGACACTAGTACTAGGGGGTTTAAATATTATATATGAAATGTGATTCAATTCTGGTTAAATTCTCAGACTAATATAATATAAAATATAGTGTCCAAAAGAACTCTGCAGCTAATGTACTAATGCACAAGAGAGAGAGAGAGAGAGAGAGAGAGAGAGAGAGAGATCCACTAGGTGGCAGCATAATCAAGTTCACACATAATGTAACCCTCAGCAGGTGGGTCATTAATATCTATTACAACCTTTTTTCCTATGTAAGCTACATAAGAGATTTTTTACTTCTTGGACAGAATTATGGCTCTGACAGCCTTAAAAAATACTGATGACATCCAATGGTACAATCTGGATTAGTTTCGTGTAAGTGTTTTATTCCTTCTATACCACAGCAAATTGCCAACATTTACATGTTTTTACTTGCTAATGAACATGTAATGATATTTTTGCCTTTTATAGTTACACTTAGTGACACTAGAGATTGTAAATATGTAATTGTTTTCACTAAATGTTAAATCGTCTTCACCAAAAACATCACTATATAAACAGTTATCTTTTGTTTTGTTAAATACCAATACAATTTTAAATCCATTTATTACTAGTCTTACATTATATGGCTCATGGCTGGTGAACAAAGGACTCCCAGCAAACTGTTAGCAATTATGGACAACAACACACATCTACATCACACACTGAAAAAATTCATACCTATAGTAATTAGTCTGTCAAATATGTCATCCTATTACTGCAACACTACAGACCTCCCACTGGGCTAGAGATTATTTGCACTATTATTATGGAGCATGAAGAAGAACAGTAGTAGAAATTGTGGTAGGAAGTATTGTAGTGGGAGTAGTAGTTGCAGTACTAGGACTGGGAGTATTAACAACAGGATTAATAAGAGTAGTAGTAGTAGTAGTGGTAGTAACAGAAGTAGTAGTAGTAGTAGTGGTGGTAGTAGAAGTAGTAGTAGTAGTAGTAGTAGTAGTAGTAGTGGTAGTAACAGAAGTAGTAGTAGTAGTAGTGGTAGTGGTGGTGGTAGTAATAGTAGTGGTGGTAGTAGTAGTAGTAGTGGTGGTGGTGGCAGTTGTTGTCAGCTGGTTAAGGCAGTTGAGCCAGCAAGAAGAGCCCGCATAGCTACAAGAAAGAAACAGCCACAAGAGCATGGTCGTTGGCTCGGCGTTGGTTTGAGCCGCCCGAGCCACACAATGTTGTCGTTGCTTTCGCCGTTGTTGCGTTGCCGTTGCGCCGCTGCGCCGTTGAGCGCCGGTCGTTGTTTCACGCTGCTGGGCCAGCCGTCGTCACCGCCGTCTCGCCGCCGTCAGTCGTCGGCTTCGGCCACCGCCGTCGGTTGCCGTCGGCTCGCCGCCGCCAGCGCCGGTACACTGCCGTCATTATTGCTCACACAATGTCGCCGGTTAGATCCCGTCGCCAGCTCGGTCATTGCCGCCATTTCGCAGCCGCTCGTCGTCCGTTTCGGTCGCGCAGCCGCCGTCACCGTTGGTCGCTGGTTGGCCACACAGCCGTTGCCGTCAGCCGGTCCCGCTCGCGCGCCGTTACCGTTGCTGTCGCTGGCTGGGTTACCGTTACCGGTTGCGCGCTGGGCTGCTGCCAGCCAGCCAGTTTGTCGTTGTTTCACTGGCCACGTTGCCGTCAGTTTCGCCACGATGCTGGGTTGGTTGCTCGCGCCGCTGTTACAGTTGCCGCGCACGCTGGTTGTTGCTTGTTGCGCAAGCGCTTCGCGCCACTGTTGCCGTTTTTACGCGCTGTTGGTTGTTGCTTTGCAGCTGCTGCAGCTGGCCATCGTTGCCGCCCGCCAGCAGATGCCGCCGTCACAGCCCGCGCCCCATGAGCTGCCGTTGCCGTCACGCCGCCGCCACACGTTGCCGTTCGTCGTCTGCCGCAGCTGCTCGGTTGCGCTGTCCGCTGGCGTTGCAATGCCGCGTTGACAACTGTCATTGCTGGTTTCGCCACGTTGGTTGTCGGCGTTGGCGCTACAGGCTGCCGTTGCGCCGCGTTGCTTTCCCGCTGCCACACACAGCGTCGCTGCTGCTTCGCTGCACAGTCAGTTGGTTGCCGCCTCATTGAGCCACGCTGTTGTTGTTGCTTTGCACGTTGGTTGCTTCGCTACGCATACTGTTAGTCACAGTTGCTGCGCCAGCTGAGTTGAGCTACACTGCGCAGTTTGCCAGCGTCAATACAGCCAGCTAAGCATGTTGTTGGGTTGTGCCATGCATGCACATGAGCAGAAACAACGCTGTTGCTGCCAGTTTCACCCGCGTCGCCGTTACAGTCCGTTGCCGTTGCTGTTCATACATGCACACAGCACATGCTGCGCACCAGCAACCAGAAAGAAACCGGGCGCAAGTTGCATGTTGTCAATCAGCCAAGTTGCTTAAGTTGTAAGATCCATGATATGGCTTAAGTACAATATTGTTGTTGTTGTTTACTGCTACAAGGCTGGTTGTTGTTGCTTTGCTTGCCATAGCTGCAGTTGTTGTTGATATAGCATGAAGGTTGTTGTACATGTTGTTACACATGTTGTATGCTATGGCTACTGCTACAGTTGCTGTTATGCTACTATATACTATGAGCATATGCACACAGCTGCTTGTTGCCATATTATTTCGTTGTTATACAGCTTAAGCATGGGCAGTTGAGCTAAACAGTTGTTATGTTATGGCATGCTGCTATACACGCGCAATGTTCAATCACCCATGGTTGTTAAACAGCTGCTTACTCTTCACCCTGTTGCTGTTATTGTTCGTTGTTGTTGCTTGCGCCAGCACTGGCAAGAAAGAGCGGTTTAAGTACATCACACAACGCACATATTATAGCAGTTATAAGAATCAACAGCACCATTGCTGTTGTTGTTAATCAGTTGTTACTGGTATAAGAACTATACAATCAGCACTGGTTAGCAGTGGTGCAAGGTGGCAGAAGAGTATATATATATGTTAAGTTATTATATATATGCATATGTTGTTGTTACGCGCGCGTTGTCTTATTTATGCCATAGGTTGAGTATTTATATATATGCCGCATATATGTATAGTATACTCATACAGTTGAGTTATGCCGCCAGTTTATATATCCCAGCAGTTATTGAGCTATATATGTCCGTTAAGCATGGTTGTTATTTATATCAGGCTGTTATATGAGTGGTTGAGCCATGTTATTAAGCATATAAGGCTGTTGCTGCTTGCCAACCACAGCCACAGCCACTGCCGTCATTTCAGCCGTCGTTGCAGCTACACGTTATTGCTGCACATTGTTGCTGTCATTGCAGCCTGGCTACATGCTCGTTGTTGTTGGCCACATCCACGTTTGTTGCTAAGCACAAATGGGGTTGTCAGGAGTTATTGCTTACTGGCTCATATTGTTGTTGCTTGCCACATAAGGCTGGTTGCTTGCTGTTGTTGGTTACTACTAGCTGGGCTATTGTTTTTATGCAGCTGCATACAGGCTGTATGTTGTTGAGCTTGCCACACAGTTGTTATATATCGCCAGCGCGCTACTGGTATGTTGCATGGTTGTTTATGCCACATGAGCTAGCACGCATATATATACAGTTGTTGCTGAGCTCATATACCACTGTTATGCCTGGTATGTTGCTTCGCCACCTCTGCGCATTACATAGTTCGTTAGTTGCAGCGCGCCTGCGCCACCAGCCATTGAGCCATACAGCGCCATATTATTGTTTGTTACGGCAAGTATACACCTGATGTTACATCATGCTGCTGTTGTTAATCAAGGTTGCTGCCATGTTTGCTACAGCAATAGTTATTAAGGCTGCTAAGAGCATATCCGGCATATGCTGTTGTTGGTTATTACTGCTGCTACTATGTTGTTGGTTGTTTGTTTGCTGCATATGTTACAGCTACACAGCAGCAGTTACAGCACACTGTTGTTGTTGTTGCGCTGTTATTATTGCATGTTGTTGTTGTTATGCTGTTTCTGCCATACTATTTATGTATAAGTACAACAACAGAATTGCAACTGAAAGCAAATAGGTTATATATATGTTATTAAGCACTATACTATATATAGTTATTTGCTATATATATACTTTTGCCATATACAGTTAGCTATGTTATTTATTATGTTGTTGCATAATGCTATGCTTGTTGTTACAGCTATAGTATATACAGATATTATTTACTGGCAGTAGTGAGTGAATTAGCAGTGCAGGTGGCAGCAAAGAGCAGGACATGAAGAAAGAAGATCATAGTAAAGTGGTATGGCAGGCAGCAGCAGCAGTGGCATAAGGAAGAAAGAAAGAGCAGCGGCGGCGGCGCAGGTGCAGATAAGAGCAAAGTATGGCACTAGCAGAGCAAGTAAGTGGTGGCAGAGCAGCAGCTAGCGGCGGCGGCAGCAGCAGCGTATGGCAGGCAGCAGCAGCAGTAGTGGCACTGCAGTACGGCAGTAAGCTGGCAGCACAGTACAGTAGCGGCATGGCAGCGCAGCAGCAGAGCAGCAGCGGCGCTGCTTGTTGCTTGGCAGCCTGAGCAGCAGCAGCGGCGCTTGGCAGCAGCAGCAGTGGCAGCAGCAGCAGCAGCAGTAATGGTGGCAGCACTAGTGGTGGCACACCAGCTGGGTTACTAGTAGTCAGAGTAGCAGCAGCAGTAGTGGTATATTACAGCATTAGCAGCAGTAGTAGCAGTAGTGGCATTGTTAGTACTAGTAGTATGGTGGTACTTATATATTAGTAGTAGTAGGCATTATAGTTATATATACTATGCAGTAATTAGTAGTATATATTATAGTATATGTATATTATAGTATTATACTAGTATAGTATATCATATCATTTAGTAGTAGTAGTATATATATAGTAGTAGTGGTGGTATGATTAGTATATATAGTAGTATGGTATATATGGTATAGTAATTAGCATTAGTAGCATTATAGTAGTATATAGTGTATATGGCATTATAGCTATATTAGTATAGTGGTATATCATTAGTACATATAACATAGCATATAGCAGCAGTGGCGGCGGCATCATAGCTAATCAGTTGTTAAAACAGCCACCAGTTGCTGCTAAGTACGACCGGGCAGCACCAGCACCAAAGATAGCAGCGGCGGCAGCACCGCAGTTGTATGCTGCTATTGCTAGTTGCTACGCTACAGCGGCGGCTACATATCACAGCACCATTGTATAGTTGTATGTGTGTAACGCGTTGTATGTTAGCACCGGCGTTGCTTAGCTGTTGCTGGCTAGCTGCTGCTTACAGCAATCACAGCACCAGTCATAGTTGGTTAACAGTTGCTGCGGCGGCACCAGCGTTATATCAGCTAAGCAGCAGCAGCAGCGGCGGCGGCTAATCAAGAGCACCAGCACCAGCAGCAGTGGTACACGCCACCAGCAGCACCAGCACCGTCAGCAGCGGCGGCGGCACTGGCAGCCAGCAGCAGCAGCCAGCAGCTGAGCGGCGGGTACCACAGCACCAGCGTTGTTATTGCTGTTCAGCGTTATTAGCGCACCGGGCAGCACCAGCAAGGTTGTTGCTGCCATACGCAGCCACCGTTGCTGCTGCTGTTGCTGTTGCTTTATGGCTAAGACCCATGCACCAGCACAGCTGTTGCTTATGCATAAGACCGGGCAGCACCAGCTGCTGCTGGCACCACAGCACCAGCACCAGCAGTGGCACGGCACTGGCAGCAGCAGCACCAGCTAAGCAGCGTGCGGCTGGCACCGCAGCACCAGCAGCACGAGCTGTTTGTTTAGCAGCACCCAAGTAGCAGCAGGCAGCACCACAGCACCAGCAGCAGCAGTCAGAAATGGCGGCACTGGCAGCACCAGCTAGCAGCAGCACTTATATAGTGGTGGCAGACCAGAAGCATCAGTAATATAGCACTTAGTAGCAGTGGCCACATCAAGAGCACCAGCACCATGAGCAGCGCACTGGTTATATGTTAGTTAGTATAAGGTTAACGAAACAGCGTTGTTATACAATCGGCCGTTATGTTGTTGTATAGTATGTTGTATACCGGCAGCAGCGAGCGGCACCGCTGAAACAGGTATAATCAGCACCAGCGCGAGCAGCGCGCCACCGGCAGCACCAGCTGTTGGCGTCATCAGCACACGCGGCTATACTTATATCAAGGTTAGTAATTAGTTGTACTGTATGCGCCAAGGCAGCACTAGTATACAGCAGCCAGCAGCAGCAGCAGCGGCGTTATGGTTTGCTGTATAGACCGAAGAGCACTAGGGGCAGCGGCGGCACTGGCGAGCACCAGCGACCAGCAGCTAAACGTAGCATGTTGCTGCTGCTAATTAGTACACCGAGTAGCTAAGGCGGCATGGCACCGGTGCAGCAATTAGCACCAGCTTTAGCAGCACAGCTAGTTACGAGCGGCGCTAATCGAGCAGCACCAGCAGCAAAGGTTGACCAGCAGCAGCGCGTAGCAGCACATGGCAGCACTGAGTCAGGCAGTTTATGGCAGACCACATAGTGTTGAGCAGCCAGCGTTGTTTGCGGCGCACTGGCAGCACTAGCAGGCTTGTTGTTGTATATGTTATGCGGCGGCAAGCACTATAGCACTGATATACAGCAGCAGCAGCAGAAAGTAAGTAAGGCATATTTCACCACCAGCAGCGTTAGCAGGCAGCAGTAGCTAACACTGAAGATGTATGTTAAGTGGTATAAACAAGTTTGTTTACAACACAGCAGCGTTGTTTAAGTAAGTAGTTGCTTAACACATATACGTGCTTAAAGTAGTTGCTAACATCAGGGCAGCATGCAGTAGCAGCACACAGCAAAGAGAGCAGGCAGTGTTATCACCAATACCAGCAGCAGCAGTGGTAAAAGGGTAGTAGCTAATATTGTAGTAGTAGTATATGGCAGTAGTAGTAGACATTAGTAGTAGTAGTGGTGGTGGTAGTAGTAGTAATATTAGTATAGTATGGTGGTGGTAGTAGTAATCACATTAGTAGTAATATATGTAGTAGTAGTAATATTATATAATAGGTGTTAGTAGTGGTGGTATTGGTAGTAGTAGTAGTAGTAGTAGTAGTAGTGGTGGTGGTATTGGTAGTATTAGTAGTAGTAGTATTAGTAGTAGTGGTGGTGGTATTGGTAGTATTAGTAGTAGTAGTATTAGTAGTAGTGGTGGTGGTATTGGTAGTATTAGTATTAGTAGTAGTGGTGGTGGTATTGGTAGTAGTAGTAATATTAGTAGTAGTAGTGGTGGTGGTAGTAGTAGTAATATTAGTAGTAGTAGTGGTGGTGGTAGTAGTAGTAATATTAGTAGTAGTAGTGGTGGTGGTAGTAGTAGTAATATTAGTAGTAGTAGTGGTGGTGGTAGTAGTAGTAATATTAGTAGTAGTAGTGGTGGTGGTAGTAGTAGTATTAGTGGTAGTTGCCCTGGTTGTGTTTTTGTAAATGACACCTTTACACTTTTTGCACATTGTTTATAGAGTTTTTTTCACGTACTGTACATATTATTTTTCACAGATAAGCTCCCTCTCCCGCTTAAAGGATTTTGTCTAAATTACTGTTTTTATTTTTTATTGTATTTACGTTAAGCTGTAAATGTTTTATTAACATCTACAGCAAAGCTGCAGTCCTTCGAGTCCCAAAGAGTCCTTCGAGATAAAGTAACCAGCTAACTAACTAACTATCTTAATGCAAAGCCAAAGCCAAGGTTTCGGCGCTCGTTCATTATAAGCGCTTGGCTGGAGTAGTCCATTTTCTCACGGGGGTGGTGGTGGGGGGCGGTAAGCAGTGTGGGGGGGGTCGCCTTCATACAGATTGGTACATTCCACCGCTATTTCGTAGCGGGACAGAATGAAGAGAGTTGAGACAAAAGTTGGAGAGAGAGAGAGAGAGAGAGCATTGAGTACATTACTATAGACAGAAACAGAAACGGAGAGGTTTAAGGTTTAAATATTGATAGTGGAAATTAATAAGGAAAATAAATCAGTAATCCAGGCTTATATGTGTTGGGAGAGATGAGGCTCGTCCTGGCGCTCGCGCTCCTGTGCGCATCCTCAGTGAACTGCCAGCAAAGAGGTGAGCTGGAACTAATCCTTCAGTCTGGGGGTCTGCATTTTTCTCTGTTTTTGTATAGAATTCTATAATAATTATATATACCATGCATCTCATAAGATTTTTTTTAAGGTTATTAATATATAACTTAACATGGGTTCTGTAAACTGTATGTCTATTAGGCAAATCATTATAGTTGGAAGGGAAATATTTTAAGGAGCCACAGTTTTTCATCCTAGTCTTTTTGCATTCTCAAAATGCCTCAATAAACTCTTTTCTGAATGAATATGTCTTGGAAAAATAGCAAAAGACCCGGTTACAATGGCTAGGGCTCTTCAAACTCAACATGAAGAGGTCAGATCTCAAAGGCACAAGGCCATGTGATCACTGAAACACTTTTGTTATGTTGATTTCATGTCACGAATAAATTCAGTGTAGGTTTTGTTACTGGAAAACGCCGTTTCATATGAAACGAGAAAACTATACCGACTGTGCACACTATTTCTTGTTATTTACTTATTTATTTATTTCAACAAAGCACGGGTCATTAAACTGTGGCATGCATTCCAGCTGAATTGTGTAGCCTTCACAAAGATCCTTGAGACTCAGCATTTAATCAGAGCATGTTAACACGCTTAATGTGTATCTCTCAGCTTTGTTGTATTGATGTGATTTAACACTATTTAACTACGTTAACATACTGTTGAGCTTTGCAGCACTAAAATGGATTTTAAATCATTTTTCTTTTTCTGATAAAGAGAGGGATCTAGCCGGTGAGTCGCTTCCAGACAAATACCACTTATCAGTGAGGGTGTCTGGTAAATGCTCAGTTCTTTGAAGTGAATCATAGACAGCACTTTCATCTAGAGCTACTAAACCCTCATGTATAAGACTGTATAGTCCAGATATTCCAGATTTTATACCATAAATGTGGGACTGCTCTCCAAATCATAATCCACTCTCGTTGTTGCTTTATACAAAATGCTTTATGACTAGCCTGTGCATTATATACGTCTAATGGACACTGGGTTTCAATCTTGGGCCAGTTTTTAACTCACACCAGCCTCTACAGATTATATTGCATTTGGAAGTAAGGTTTGAATTACTTTAGAGTTATCTTTAGAGTTTAACTCAGCTTAAGATGCACTGATTAGATGTGCTGTGTTGTCTCTGGCTTTTGACAAACTTGCAATTTTATCTTAAAAACACAGATCCTATCAGCTATTGAGCTGTTGAAAGCACCTTTATGTTTGCAGACAATGAACATTCCAAAGATGAGTGAAAACACAATAGAATTAGGTGCTTTAATCCAGGCCACTGGGATGAGTCAAGCCTTTGGGAGCCGCTTTGGTCTGGTGCAGTCAATCATGGGGATGCTGTTGTCCAAACATTGCTGAACACTGACGCCTGACCCTTCTTTTCTCACAGAAGAACGCTCGCTTGTACAGACTACAGAGCTTTCCTTAGTCAGGATGACCAATAGTTTGCCGTTCTCATAAAAAGAGCCATGGATGGTATGCTCTCCTGTAACCCCTTTTATAAAAAAGGCAAACAGCCTCACTTGTCCTGCTCCCTCAGCTCAACATGAGGTCTAGGTTAATGGTGGTAATGTGTGGGTTGGGGATCCTCACAGACCAGGTGTTAGATCAACTGTAAATTGCTGGTCAGCTGAAATGTGTTAGAACCAGAGGTGCTGATGAGATTCAACAAATGGTTCAAATACAGCTTTGGGGAAGGGAGTTTGTGGTAGATATTGTCATTTGATCAGTAAGCTGGAATGTGACAGGCTTCTCAAAATGATCAAGAGCGAACCTTGGCCTCTATTAAATGAATTATACTAGATTGCAGGCAATTTGGGGGGGGATCTCTTGTTCATTTCTTTCGACGTAACCCCTTGAACTCCCTGGTTATGATTTAGTTACGTATTTTAAAGTGTATTATTCAGTAATTACGATGAATTACTCAGTAAAGAGTAGGAAGTGTATTTAGTCACAAGAGTAAGGAATATCTGATCAGGGTTAATAAAGAATCTGTAACTTCTAACTATTATGGTTAATTTTGATAAGCTTTTAGTATTAGTCCTATTATTGGAGGCAATAAACATAGAACCCCTTGGATCAGTGCAACCCTTATACTCTAATGACGATAAATAGATAACCACGAAATTAGATTTCCACTGGCTTTGCTGCGTATTTAGTATATAATGAAACCCATTGGTCAATCTCTGAATTCTCTAGCTGTGACATACACATTAAGAAAGCCCAGAAGTCCTCCTGTATCCATGCTTAGTAAGCAACAGATAGATTTCTAACGATCACTAAACAAAGGTCAAGTGTGAGCAAAGGTTGATTTTTTTTAAGGGCGAAAGGAAAAAGCCTGACTCCAGCAGTTCCTGTATATACAGGTCAACATTACCATGGAAAAATCTATGTGGGCATAGGGCGGAAAAAAAATCCCACCTCAGTAGATGTTTAACTCTTCAGGTTGAATTGTTAATGAACTTATTTTAAAGCAGAAAATTAGAAACCACTGCACTGGTTTTAGAGAAGGGTCAGGAGACATGCATTTTCTCGTCATCAGAAAGGTTAGGCATAGAAAAATGAATCATGTGACCATTTTATAGTCATATAGATCATATAGATTTTATAGTCACAGAAGGACTATTTCACACATGCTGCGTTGTCAAATATCATAAATACATATTATAATGTACACACTGGATTTACCTCAGTTATGTATATAGCAATACAGGCAATATTTTTTAAAAAGATGCGTATGCATATATAGTCCTTTTGGGATTATAAAATCTCATGGTCACATGATTAATAGTTGTATGCATATCCTAAAGACAAGAAAATATATGTCTCCTAATCCTTCCTTAACCCCGTGGGCTACCAGGGTCATATTTATATTGCTTACACATGTGGCAACATACTACATTTTCTGTTTGTTTTACTCTTTATTGAGCAATTCACAGTAGTTAGTGAATAATACTGTTTAAGATTCATAGCTAAATAATAAGCTGGGGCTTCAAGGGGTTACGTCTAAAAGAAATGTAAAAGAGATCCCCCAAATGACTTGCAATAAAGTGTAATTAATTTAATAGAGGCTAAGGTTTCTTCTTGATCATTTGGAGAACCCTGTGACTCGGTAATACTTGTGCGCATACATTACTGATGCAAACACACACACACACACACACTGCAAATCTTACACTGGAACTGAAATCCTTTAAGCTCTATGGTATTTGCTTTTCTTATGTATCCAGCATGGTCTGAAATCCAAACTTAAACAGACATGACTTACTGGCCAGAAGCAGGACCAGCATACAAGCTCCATCATTTTTAAGCCTGTTGTCTCTGCTTGCAGTAATTAGTGGTCGGGGGCTAAAAAGGGGATGGGGGTTATCTCCAGACATTAAAAAGGCTGAGCTCACACGAATAGATGGCTGCCATTGTTAATTGTCCAAGACATAGTAATTTGGGCCATCAGTGGCTATGTGCAAATGCGTGGGCTGATGCAGTGGGGGTCACTCTTCAAAGACTGCTTGCAGAGAGAGGGAGGAGGGGAAGAAGAGAAAATTGTGAAGTTGAAGAAGGGTGCTGACTGAAGCTAGGTGAAAATTGTTTCCACTTAAGACTGACTTGACGGAAGTAGCTAAATGTTACTCAGACATTTGGGCTGACGATCACATTGGCATTGTTCAAAAACATGAAAATTGAAAACAATTTTTTCCCAGAACTTAGAGGGAAGAATTGTCCCAGTGATTTGTTAGTAATATTGTTGTATTTATGTACACTTAGGTCTCTTCCCTGCGATTCTGAACTTGGCCAGCAATTCTGAAATCTCCACCAATGCCACCTGTGGGGACCCGGTTCCTGAGATGTACTGTAAGCTAGTGGAGCATGTTCCTGGAAGACGCATTCGAAACCCCCAGTGCAGGATATGTGATGCTAACAGCACAAACCCCAAAGGTTAGTCACTCTGACTCAGGATATTAATTACTTCAAACACAAGCTGATTGATCAGCATTTCTGGGTAACAGGTCATCTTTTTGTGTTTATGTGATTTGTTGGCTGTGTTTTCAGTACTGAATTGGACATAGGTCTGTGTGTTAAAGTCTAGAATCATAATCAGTCACAAGTATTTGATTCATCCCCTGTCCTAACAGAACAACATCCCATCACCTATGCTATCGATGGCACCAATCAGTGGTGGCAGAGTCCCAGCATCAAGAATGGCCGTCAGTTCCACTGGGTCACCATCACGCTGGATTTACGACAGGTAGGACTACAATCATAACATGATGTTGTAATACAGAATAACTTTTATCTGAGAATGCTGAAGATCAGTGTTGTAAAAATGGTATGTGATTAATATTTCATACAGGATCTCTAGTGTAGATCAACTAAGACCTTTCTAACAACATTTTCTAGGCTTTTTAACACGAAAAAGAACTCAGCAGGTGCTGTAACCTTTTACCGTGAGTGTTGTATCATCCTCTGTGGGCAAGTTCTCCCCTGCTCTAACAATCTGTCAGCACCAGTGGAGCCCAGAGGGCTTTTGTTGAAATCAGACCCCAGAACTGTAGTTCCTCCTCCGCCTTCCTCCTCCTCCTCCTTCTCCTAAACAACCAGACTTTCATCAGCTGTGCCAGGTCTTCTAGCTTACCTTACAGCCATTAGCACACCTGCTACTGAAGCCCTGCAGATTTACAGCCATGTACCAAAGCCAGACAAGTCTATATTATCCTCACCTTAATTCTCTCACAGTCAGTCAGACAGAATACACCTGACACCAGCAGCTGTGTCACATCCTTGTGTAAGTGAATATTTCATCTGTTACAGTAAGCCTCTATTTGGTTCAAAGCCAGGTGTATGTTTGCTAAAAGCAATATCATTTTGGAATGTCCTGAAAACTCAGTCAGTGCTTCTAGGTCTTGTCCCAGCTGTTGAAACCGTTTTCTGATGTCTTACTTCTGGCCTTCAGTTCAAGACGGATGCTGGGCTGATGCAGCTTCATTATTACTGTATGAGGTCCTCAAAGATTATACAGTTAGACTGTTCCCTGGGACTAACACCAAGAGTGCTCCTTTGAATAAGATTCTTAGCCATATTGCACCTCTTTAGCAGTCAGCTTGTTTTGGATTAGCATGAATATTTTTGTCTCGTGTTTTGTGCACCCAGCATCTGCTCCGAACGCCTGTGCTTCATTAGTTTATGAGTATTTGTTTAGTAGATCTGCGACAATCAGGAATGCCTCATTATGTCTATATAGCAATGCTGTTAAATGCATTAGCAAAATAAATGGAGCATGTAGGTAAGAGAACCCTAAACAGGAAACAGCAAGGAGTGGTCTTTACACACACTGTGGTCTTTTTTTGAACAGCAGTCTAGTGAGAAACATTCATTTACTGAGAAGTGTTTAATAATGTGTGGCACAGTGGCACCTGGGTAGTAGTACTGGGTTTCCAGTTTGATCCTGAGATCGGGTTTCCAGTTTTTTCCCCAAAATCCACAAATATCGCTGTGAATGTGTGTCTCGCAATGGACTGGCATCCCATCCAGGGTGTATTCTTGCCTAGTGTTCTAGGGTGAGGCTCTGGATCGACTGTGACTAATATAAATCTGTTACTGAAGAAGAATAAATGTTTAATGGATATAACTGGTTTTATTAAAGCATTGTCAGTAGTTGAAGGAATGGAATAAATTAATAATACAAATAATAATCGATTACTGTCACAGCAAAACAAGCAGCAGTAACACTACACGCTTTTGTATAACATAAACGTCATAGTTTATTAATGTGTAGCATTTTGCTGGTTTGGTGGTGTCCCTAGATGATGTGGCTAAGCGTTTGGTGCTTTCAACTTTGTACACGGGTTTGATTCCCACCCTGTGGACCAGACAGTGCCCTAAACTGTAGATGCTTGCTTCAGGAAGGGCATCTGGTGTAAAACCTGTGCCAAATCAAATATGCGTTAGGTGGTTAACTCAGTGTCATTACTATTCGAATATATTCATAACATTTGGAATCGCTAACAGAACATATTCTGGAATTTTCCTCTGTGTATATGCTGAGCTACTCATTCCACTGAGGTAGAATTATCTGTTATGGTATGTGTGTGAAATTCTCTGCTCATTCTGAATTCGTAGGCATTATAGTAATGTTTACAGTGATGATGCTCATGATGATCATGTCTGTGATTAGCATAATGGTTACTACTAGTGATGTCATTAGTCATTACTGGCAATAAGCAAATCTGGACTCTTCATGTGCACACACACACACAGACACGGTGGAAAGCTCAGATGTTCTAACTTTGAGCTAAGTCTCTGTCCTACCACATAAAAAGAGACTCATTTTGCCAGAAGCACTCTCCTAGTCTGGGCTAAAGATGAGTCAAGCTTTTGTCTGAGAGAGTTGTGGAAATTGGGGGAAGGGAATGTGATGGGTGGACATAATACAGGCCAGGACAAAGCCGGCCAGCGTCACAGAGGCCAGTCTGAGACCCTGGGGCCTAGGGGGCATTCACAGAGGATTAGCTGATGCTACCTGAATGAGAAACAAAATCTAGCAGCACCTGGGTTGTGTGAATAACTAATTAGGCGGCTTGAGGAAAATGCAGGTGGTAACCAGATGCTAAAATCAATTTTGGCCATTGTTTCTTGCTGATTTCAAAAGCTTTTCGGATTCATCCAGGGTATAATAAGTGTAATGAGCAGTTTTCATGAGTAGAATGTCATGTCATAATGAGGTACTGCACTGGCCTTTTTTCTTAGCTGGATTGCCTTGTAGAGTTCGAGCAGCAATTACAGTATAATTATTATTATTGTCATTCTGTCATTTCCCAAACCCTTCATGGTTTCTCAGTTTCGTCAGTATTTATTCATTCACTTTCATTCTTCTTCAGGATATTTAGGTGTTTGTGATGTGATGAAGCTCACCCGGAAGTCTGGCTGACAGTGTGCTTGTTAAGTTGTCACCTCTGTGAGTCATGTAAAATGTTTACTGCTCTAAGTACGCCGGCCTTGTTTTCTTCAGAAGATGTGAGGAACAAGCTGTTAGAGTTAGTGTGAGGACCAACACAGCTGGCCCAATGTCTCCGAAGATGTTTAGACAGCCGAGAGTGTGTCTTTCCAGGGGACCAGTGTCAGCTACCTGGGAGGGCCAAACAGGATGGCCCCCAAATGGCTTCATCTTCTGTTTGTTTGGTTTAGAAATGTTAATTGGATCAAGGGTTTTGTCCCCCAGCTTGAGGAATTCTACTGCAAGCAAGAGCAGATGAGTGAAGTAATTTATCACCTTTTGCTCTGATAGGGAAGTGTTTGCTTTGTGGTTTTCATTGTCTGCGAAGGCAGCATGCTGTGTCTTCAGCTTTGCTGAAGATAAAAAAAAACATGGTGCAAATGTGAAGCTCTAAGTGCTTATTGTTCTTCATTATTCTGCTATATCATGCTTCTTTAAGCCTTTATTTAGGGGAAGAAAGTGAGTATCCTTGAAAGTGTCCTGAAGCTGTAGTCAAAACGTTTTAGTGCTCAAGGCTAAGTGGCATTTTTTATTGTATCAGTGGAAGTGCACCATGATGACAAGGAGCACTATACAAAACAAACGGAAGAAACAAAAGCTTATTCAAAGTTTTGTAGACACAAAGCACTACCTTTCATCCAGTCTGACTTCCACTAAAGTACACCGTTCAGTTCAGTTCGGCTTGTGTTTTTACTTCAGAAGTTAATTTGATTCATATGTTCAAACTGCATCTCTTTCTAACTTTCCTTGCAATCTGCAGCATGTTGTTTCCCATAGTAACCATCCAAGTGCAACATATGATTAGCATGTGCACATCAAAGGCTATACGTTTAAGAAGTTTTTGGTTTGGAAACGAAATTAAAACACTACCCTATAATAGTACTTTAGACATGCCTTTGATTTCTGCTTGTAAGTCCTCACATATCGTGTCAGAAGAGAGCTTTGGAAACCTTGTGGCTTCAGATGTGTTTTTCAAATGCCTACTTTCACACGTGGTTATCACAAATCACTCCCTCTGCAACTTGCGCTATTTCATTCTCATCACACCAGTATCGACTTGGCGGAAGATGTTAACATGTTTGTTTGTCTCATCACCTTGACATTGCTATTCTCCAGCAAACATGGGGCTCCAAGACCTCCAGGGTATCAAAGCAAAAGCAAATGGAGGAAAGAATAAAACAGTCAGGATGTTGTTGAACCGAGAACTTTGAAGCCTGTGTTATTGTATCTCGCCCGTGTCATCCAAGCCCAGTTTGAGCACTGTTTTAGATGTTCTTCAGCTCATTATAGGGTCTAGGGTTCCTCCAAACCTTGGGTTTGTGAAAACACACATGCTACATGCTTGTAAGGGTTTAGTGTGTCATGGCTTTCCAAGGAGGCCAGTGTGTGAGGACTATGAAGAGAAATGAGAAGCAGAGGCATGGTTTCTGAAAACTTGGGGCATGTCTGGGTTTCTTGTCAGGATTTTGAGGAAGGGGGGTCTCTTGAAAGAGTTTTATCTTTCAAAGAGCCTGTCACAACTTGCTCTGCATGGGAGCCTGGAGAGACATGGACTGAGAATGAAAAGGGACAAAGGACAGAATAGGCAGAATGACAGAAATGATTTCCCTTTGTCTGTTTAGCAGAAGGAACAAAAGAGACACTCAGATTCTCCATATTAGACACAGAGAGACTGCAAGTTAGAAAAAAGACACAATTTTGGAAAGCTGTAAAACTGAAATGCTGCATGTCTACCCAAGGAATAGAAATGGCAGAGAGCTGAGCATATGCACAAATCAAATAAGCAAATCCAAAAGAAAATTTCCCCTTGAAGAAGAGACTGTATCCAAGTGCCAGCTCATGAAAGTGTAATATTCTCAGCTCACTCGGGCATAAAGTAGAATCTGCAAGTGGACATGCCAATATAATCCACTGTAAAGAACTACACACATTGTAAGTATTGTACCGTGTTTAGTGACTAAAACTGGCTTTTGCTGTTCTACCAGGTCTTCCAGGTTGCTTACATTATCATCAAGGCGGCGAACTCTCCTCGGCCGGGGAATTGGATTTTGGAGAGGTCTCTGGATGGTGTCCTGTACCAGCCGTGGCAGTATTATGCCATCAGTGATACGGAGTGTCTAACCCGTTACAATGTCACCCCACGTCTTGGGCCTCCTACCTACAAGAGAGACAATGAAGTCATCTGCACCTCATACTACTCCCGACTGGTGCCTCTGGAACATGGAGAGGTGAGCAGCCTACCTAGTGTTCCTTCCTGTTTACACAGCTGTATGCAAGTGGATACAGCTAGATCTTAACTAGTAACCCCCTGCATGGCAAAAATGTGCAATTCATGGGAATCTAAGACTTAAATCTAAAACTCTGCACTTTACTGCATTGTAATTCATGTATATTAATGTATGTATGTTCTGGCTATATGTCAGTTGAATAGGGTTTTTAAACGTAGTTGTACATATGTGTAATTCTGTGAATGCTGGGGCTGTTCAGGGGGTCAGAGGTTTCGACACAGTGAGAGCTAATCTGGCCATAGTCCAGTCTAAAGGATCCAGCTGGGATGTGGAACAATAAACAGCCCAATTGCAAGCCCTGTATTATGCTTGTATGCGGCATATTTCTGTTGTAGGATGTAAATCTGCTACATTACTTATATAAATATTGATGTCTCTAATCAGTTTAGGAATGTAAACTTATTACTTACACTGTTATCAATATCATCACTCCGAAAACCAGAATGTTATCTTTTTCACTTCCGGCTAGTGTTGCCGGAGACAAACATTTGGAGACTTTTTCTGGTCTTTATTTGCTTTACAATGTCATATGTATATACTACATTCCTGTCAAACATACGATAAGCATACATAAAGAAACTGCTTCCACAGGCCAAATATTTGCTCAGACAAAGTGGAAGTGTCCATTAAAGATTTATGTGAGCCGTCTTTCAGGATTATTTAGCAATTACTTGTGAGTTTAGTTATTAAACCTTTGGCCTCCTACAAGCCTGATAGAATTCTTGTGTGAAAAGACGTGTGATCCGTGCTGCTGCCTCTGCCTCTTAACCAGCGACGGGGGAAGTTTGCTAAATGAGACTCAGAGACATGAGAGTCAGAGAGCAAGGACTTCCGAAGTTTATTGAGAGACACAGAGCATATGTAGCATACAAAAGAGGAAAGACGAGAAACTACCATGACCTTTAATTCATATGATAGTTTCAGCTAAAGTGGCAGGTTTACTTCTGCAAGCTGAGTTATGTCTTATGCCTAATATAGTCTCAAATACAAGGACAGTGATTAATGGCGAGACGTCAAGAAAGAAGCGTCTGAGACGGTGAAACAAAGATCATGCAATGAGCGCACGATCATGGGTCAAAATGTATCAAAGCCTGCGATCAGTAATCAGTTACATTGGCTTCGGTTCTTCATCTACCCAGATCCACACGTCTCTGATAAACGGGCGTCCGGGCGCTGATGACTTGTCTCCTGAGCTGCTGGAGTTCACCTCTGCCCGATTTATCCGTCTGCGCCTGCAACGCATCCGCACACTCAACGCCGACCTCATGACCCTAAGCTATCGTGACCCCAAAGATGTGGACCCCATCGTCACCCGCCGGGTAAGCGTCAGCGTTTAGTTTTAGTGAGGGAGAAGTTGAAGTAACCCTTCAAGTGACAGGGATAATATTTACTTTTAACAGTTTAATGCTTACTTATAGCATGTAGAATTCATTTTGTAACAAGTGGCTGAGAAAGCACAGTATTTAATGCTTTTTACCTGAGGCCAAAAATGGAATGTTTTAGTTGTGCCCATGTTCAGCATTGAATTTTTTCATCATGTCACACTCCACAGTGCTGGTTCAGACAAAAGTAGCCAAAGTAGACAGTACTTTTGCTAAAGGGGCAAAATATTTATAGTAATTGTAAGCTATTGTAAAGTGTATGGTCATTTTAAAACCTGCATTAAATCATTTTTTCCTCATTGGCTAGCCGGTCGGTGGCAAGCACTGTGTTTTGTAATGTGTTTTCCTTTTCCTTGTTTTTAGTATTACTACTCAATCAAGGACATTTCAGTGGGCGGGATGTGTATCTGCTACGGCCACGCCCAGAGCTGTCCCTGGGACCCTGTTACCAAGGTAACGAACACATTCTTCAGTTCTCAGCCTGCAATCTGTCAATCAAATGTAATTACATTGAGAATGTAATCACTGCCTGTTTGCTGCCAAGCGCATTGTCCCTTCCCAGTTGATTTACGATGCTTTATTCCATTGTATGAAATTGTCTTCAGCTTAAACTTGAAATATTGCATGCTATAATTGAGAGGACAGCAGAAATGGCATTTGATTGTTTGTTTTAAAGATAATTTTACAATGATTAACGAAATCTTGCAATATTATGATAATAAGGCCCTTTACAATAAAATGAATGATTTTATTTCTCTGAAGTGTTTACACCCCTGCAGTTAGGAGCAAATGATCTGATCCAGTCTGTGTTAAATGAATCTTGTTGCCTCATTAACAGTGAAAATCACGTTAACAAGAGGCTGAGAAAGCAAGCAATAATCCCTTGCTTCATCAGTGGAGTTCTTAGGAAACACACACACACACACACACGGCGTTAAGTGGGTGCTGGTTGAGTTTCAGTCTAAGAATGTGTTTAGTGTGTGAATTTGATTGGCAGTCTGTGTAAATCAAGAGCATTTCCTTTTGCTTCTTATTTTCTCTGCCCTCTCTTTTGTCCCCTTGGAGTCTTGTGAATGTGTGTGTGTGTGTGTGTGTATAACGTCTCCTCTCTCTCTCTCTCTTCCAGAAACTGCAGTGTGTGTGTGAGCACAACACTTGTGGGGAGAGCTGTAATGAGTGTTGTCCCGGCTACCACCAGGAACTGTGGCAACCAGGGACCATCTCTGAAGGCAACACTTGCGAGAGTAAGACAGTGAAACACACATGGGACAACACTATGGCATATTTGTGGCTTGCTGGGAGAATCTGTTGGACGTGGATGAATTCTGGCAAGCTGCCAAAATGACCAAAAAATTGGGTCAAAACATATTTCATTAAAACAATGTGGGAGTTTTTCCGTTTTGATTTTCCTGTAAAGGAAGCTAGTTTGTTTTCAGAATTCTATATACTATAGGAAATATTGCCTAGCATGTACGAATACTACATTAGACCATGTTAATTACTGCTATGTTTTCATATCTCTGCACATTTTACATTTTTAAGAAAATACTCTTATTCACATCTTCGCCTCCTGGTGGTCCCACGCTCTCCTTGGTTCGGTTCTCGAGCAGGGCGATAACCCAGCCACTGAAGAGTTAGCTTTCAGTGCCGGTCCCAAGCCCAGATTAAATGGAAGGGTTGTGTCAAGAAGGGCATCCGGCGTAAAACCTGGGCCAAATCGAAATACACAGACCAAATGATCCGCTGTGGCGACTCCAAACAGGGAGCAGCCGAAAGAACTCTAATTTGCATAACTGTAGTCATGAAAGATAATATTCAGTACAATAACTTACACTTTTGCTACAGTAATGGGAAATAGAAAGCACACCCTCCTTTAATTCTGTACTTTTAATTCTGTTCTATACTTTTTTCTGATTAAAAGTATAAGTAACACTGATTTTCTTCTCCCTAAATAAATGTTCAGAATGCAACTGTCACGGCAAAGCAGAAGACTGTTATTACAACCAGACGGTGGCCGATCTGAAGATGAGTATGAACACACATGCCCAGTTTGTGGGAGGTGGTGTGTGTATCAACTGTACGCAGAACACTGCAGGGGTTAACTGTGAAACTTGTGCTGATGGTTACTACAGACCACACAAGGTAAAGAGCCTTGGTTTATCTGTGTGTGTGTGTGTGTGTGTCTGTGAGTGTGTTTGTGTTTGTGTGTGGCCCATTGATCCCCCTGCCTCTCTTTCGGAGCCTGTTTTATTGCATCTGAATTGCATTGTGTCTGTGTACATTGTGTTGAGCAGAGCAGTGGTTTATGTGTGGTCACGTTTCAACAACAAGGACAAGTTAATGTTTGAAAGAAGGACTGTAATAATAATATCCTTTTTAGTGAGTTATAGTGGTAGCTCTTTTATGGCTTAGTGGTTATGGAACTGAGCTAGTTTGTGAGTTTTGCATTGCTGCCACTGCTGGGCCCCTGAACAAGGCCCTTAACTTTCTCTACTTTTCTGGAACTGGATCAGGGTTGACTTTTCTCCTAATAAATTGTTGTATATGATGAAAATATTTTCACAACAACATAGCTGTGCTGTATATGTGATAATTAAATTGTGCTTCATATTGTACATTAAAATGTGTTTAATGGATTATTTGTTATTCTTTTGTCCTTGTTTTAAGGTGTCTCCATATGCTGAAGAGCCTTGCGTGGATTGTAACTGTGATATGAGGGGCTCAGTCAGCCGCGTCTGCGTTAAAGACGACAACCAGGCAAATCCTGAAAAAGGTAAATAATTTGTGAACATATAGACAAACACACAAGTGCTCCTAATAGGAAAGTTGGATGCAGTGGTAGCTCAAGTGGTAAGGCTCTGGGTCCTTGACCGGTAGATCTGGGTTGAAGTCTCAGCACCTCCAAGCTGCCGCCATTGGGCCCTTGAGCAAGGCCCCCAAACCACCCTGTGTGCTGCATCATGGCTGACCCTGCGCTCTGACCCCAACTCCCGTGGATGGTATATGTGAAGAAAGAATGTATATGTGACAACTTAACTTAAATAAGAACCTGCTAAAATACTTCTGCAAGTATTCCCAAACCATTAGGGTGATAATTTAATCATGACAATAATTTTTGTCATTTTTAGTTAATTTTTTTTAAACAAAATCATATCCCATGTTGGTGACTTTAGTTAAGGTTGGGTTATTGGTTAATATTAGATTTTATTCCTGTTGACCGGTGCATTAAATCAGCTTGGTGGCATATATTGTAATACTTAATATGACTAGATATATTCAGCATTTGAAAGATACATCCACTTAATATGCTTAACACGCAATTAGCTTATATTTTGATTCCATATTCTGTATAATCATCTGTGTTGGCTAGAGGTAGCACAATGTGCAGGAAAAGATTGATTTAACAATATAAAGTGCCAGATTCAGGAATAATAAATTGACTGAATAATTGTGAAAAATAAGTGTGATATCAGTATTGAGCAAGATCCTTCACTGAAGCAAAATGCATCGGTTTTAAAATCCTTCATGCCGTGTTCCATCATTAAACTTTCGTCTTTAAGCACATGACATCTTACTAATGCAGTTGTTTTTGTCTTCCATTCATTATTAATCATGTTGGCCTGTGGCTCTGTTTCTTGTGTTGCCATCTAGGTGTTTTTCCAGGACAGTGTGTGTGTAAAGAGGGGTTTGCAGGGGAGAAGTGTGATCGCTGTGCGTTCGGATACAGGGACTTCCCCTCGTGCACACGCTGTGAGTGCAGCCTTGAAGGAAGCCTTAACATCGACCCCTGTAGAGAGTGTATCTGCAAGGTAAGAACGAATACCAGCTCCCGAGTTTACACGCAAAGGCTCCCAGTTTTTTTGTTTAATAGATTATTATGCAGATTACCCAACTTGTTTGATTGGCTCGAAATTGCTTTGGATTGCTTTCTCTGTTCTGACTGAGTTGTATAGATGAGATTTATTCTGATTTAACTGCCATATGAAATATTAACAGCTTGTTAGACTACAATTTTCAGTAAAGAGCTCCTCTGCATGTAAACTACTTCTCATAGCATATCTGCTGTGGGAATCTGTTTTAACTGAGAGTGTTGTGTCTGTGCTTCTTCAGGTCAACGTGATGGGGGCAAACTGTGACCTGTGTAAGCAGGGTTTCTACAACCTGCAGGCCCGTAACCCAGAGGGCTGCACTGAATGTTTCTGTTTCGGTGTCTCTGACGTGTGTGAAAGCTCCACCTGGACCACCACCTCGGTAGACTTACTTGCACAAACACACACACACACACACACGATCTGACAGTGTACTTTGTGTAATTAGTAAGCAATATGCTTGCTTCGTCTTGAATTTTGAAGTAAGTGCCATTCTTCCCAGATTGTACACAGAGATGGTTGGCTCCGTCCTAGAACTCACAGCACCTCAGTCTTCACAGCCCCTATCATAGAGGACAACCTCATCATCGCTAATAACGCTACCGCTGCTAGGAGCTACCACACTGTATCTGCCTGGACTGCTCCAGAACCCTTCCTCAGCAACAAGGTCTGTCTTTCTGTCAATTTTTTTCTCCCTCTCCCTCTCTTTCACGCTCCTTCTACTGCCCTTCCTGCCCTCTAATTACACCTAATCACTGACAGACTCATTACTACATGTGGAAATAATGAGCTTATACATGACCAGGGTGACACTTAATATTTGTAGCCAGTTGATCCCCTGGGTGATTAATTAAATTGAAATTCGTAATTATCCCTCTCAGCATCACCAGCTCTTAGTGAAGAGGCAGGTAATTAGCATTAGAAACAGTCCTCATTTAGCGGTCCTGTTCCCATGTTAGTATACATGAGAAAGTCCAACAAATGTCCAGCTGTTATTGTCGTTGATAAGATTTTCACTTAATGAAGTGTTTAATGAAAGTCTAGAGCCGGATCTGATATTTGCATCTTTGTTTTTTTCCACTGTAGCTGACTGCATATGGAAACTTCCTAAACTTCAGCGTGGCATATGATGTATCAGTTGACAATAATGTGGACAAAACTCTCCCATCACATTTTGATGTGATTATTGAGGTAAGTTACATGCTGCTTTTATGCTTGTTTATAATTTACTAAGCTGTATTTCCGGCAATCCTTGTACAATACCACTACGACTATTGCTCAGACATCTAGTGTTTCATTGCTCTTTTTAAGACTAAATAAGATTAGGTTCATTTGGATAAGTGATAAGGCTCCCTACACTAGCTTAGACATGGTTTACCATATCATCTGGAGGTCACAAGTGTAAATCCCCAAGAACGCCACAACTATCTGTGGTCAGGGGTCCAGGAGGCCAAAATTGGCTGACATACTATCTTTCTCCTATCGATCACAGCGACAGTAGTCAGTGAGCTCATGCATGCAGAAGTAGGAAGATAGCTCTTTCCTCCAAATGTGTTATTCCTCCCCTTGAGATTGCTTGAGCAGAAGTCGATTAGATGCGGTCAGCTGGCTTCACATGCCTCGGAGGAAGCATCTGATAGCCTTCGCCCTCAGGGGAGAGCCGCCTGATGGGTGGGACTGGTGTAATGGGCATGACAGAGTAATAATAATAATAATAAAATTAAATGAAAAATATACAGTATATAATAATTTGGTGAGATATCTTATGTGTAATAATGTCTTCTGCCCCGCACCACTAGGGAAATGGGAAGGCGCTTCGCCTGCTTCTCCCCAGACGTGTATTCCTGAATCCTCACAGAGAGCAGCAGGTGGCCCTGGAACTCCTGCCGCATGTTTTCATGGACGTACACACAGAGCGAAGGGTGCAGAGAGACGAGCTGATGAGCGTACTCGCTGACGTGGCTAGTCTCAGGATCAGAGCTCACCTCAACACCACTGTGGATGGAGTGCTGAGGTGAGAAATATATACTGTACATGTTAACACCTACTCTAGTCTGTTTATCATGGCAGCTGATTGGCAACTTCGCTTTGCTAATTATTGCAATGTTTCTGATTATCTATAAAGAAGTTTAATAATAAAAGTCCGAAAAATGGAGATACACGCGATTGTTTTCATGCATCTGGAATTCATTCAGACAAGATTTGAAAATACACATCATTTTTATTCAGGTTGATTCCCATTGAAATTTCTGTATCCTGCGTAATATACAAATCAACTCATCAACCCCTCAGCCCTCTGCGCTGTTCCTTCTAAGTAGTTTTATGCAAAAGATCAGCGGCAAATCAAAAAACGTGATTTTGCATGCTGTTTTTAATTTCCTAAATGATGCTAACTTCATTCGTGAGCGATGAGTGTTATGATTTACGGTCTTGATGAGATATTTAATCGTCAAATGCCGCTTAAAAAGATGGATACGTTTACTCAAAGCAACGTGACTGAAATGCTTAAATGTTAATCAGCTTGCAGTGTTTCTTGGGTGCATTTCCATCTGCCTTTTTAGACAAATAATCACTATTTAGATATAATGCTGACCCTCAGAACTCTTGTTCATAGGTTAAGCACTGTGCACATGGTCGTAGCTGATCCCAGTTCCACAAGCTCCAACATATCTCCAGATGTGGAGCAGTGTGAGTGCCCTTGGGGATACTCCGGAACTTCCTGTGAGGTACAAATAGTGGCAGGAGACTTTATTCTAAATTTTTAATTAAATGTTTGGTTTTTTTAATTAGAATAGTTTCATTTGCTTCGTATTTCCCTTTTCCTCCTGCTTTCTGTTCTCTCTAGACCTGCATTTCTGGGTTTTATCGAGTTGGAGGCATCCTGTTTGGAGGCAACTGTCTGCAGTGTGAATGTAATGATCATGCCACCGAGTGTGATATCAATGGAGTGTGTCTGGTGAGTAAAAGTTCTAAAAACAAAGTTTTATCAGCTACTGTTATATAATCTGTTGACTGAAACAGATTTATAATATGAAAATGAATATGAAAATTATGTAAATCATATGCTGTGGCTTTCACAGTCACCAGACGTGTGTGTGTGTGTGTTTGTGTGTGTGTGTGTGTGTGTGTGTGTGTATAAAATACTCATTCTTTTTCAGGACTGCTCCCACAACACTACAGGACCACATTGTGACCAGTGCCTGCCAGGTTACTATGGTGACCCCTCGGAAGGCACGGAGGAAGATTGTCAGCGATGCGCCTGCCCGCTGACATTGGCGTCCAACAAGTGAGTTAGTGTGTGTGTGTGTGTGTGTGTGTGTGTGAGATCCTGGCACTCAGTCCTCAGCTGCCTTTTGTATCCTTGGAGTCAGGGAATGTCTGTTAGAGAGTTGGATCGACTGGAGAAAACTCACTTCAAGAATCTTAACACTGCAGGACACAATAAAAGATGTGCAAAATGTCAGTTGTTCATTTTTATGTTTACAGCTTCAGTCCTACTTGTACTCTGCGAGGTCCTGGAGAGGTCACATGTGACCAGTGTGAGCAAGGATACACAGGAGCCAAGTGTGAGAGGTAAATCTAGCACAGTTATACCTGAACAAGAGACTGCATACACTTACATCATCACTTACGAGCCTCATTTGATCAGTGTTTGTTTCTCAAGCCAACTAAAATATTTGCTCATTTCCTAAGTGATAAACCTGGATAGTTATGAATTAATGCATGATCTCAATAGGTTTTATTCCGAAAAATCCAGATGTTTGCATCACACATGACGAGATCAGTTGTTTCTGGAAAAATATAAGTTATAAGTTGGTTGTGTATGTGGACATAAATTCAGGCCTAATACCAGCTGTTATAGATTTCATTATATTGAGCAAATTAATCAACTGTGGGCTTGCCCTTTTCTTTTCATTGACTTTCGTTTGTCTTCTAATGGGTGCTCAGTGATGTCTGTATGGGGAAAAAGTGATCTGACTCTGATAGCAACGAAACGTCTTGACACAATTTTAGAAAACTTCCATCAAATTCTGTGGATGCACAGACAAAATAACTTTATGATGATGTGTAAAAGTATTCAGGAAAGAACTACTTGTTTCTCTAGAGAGGAGAATTTAAGAAAACAAGAAGTGGAAGTTTACAACAAGAAGTTTACAAGTCCCTTGTAAAACAAGTGCTGCTTTAATTGGGCTATACTTAGAAAGTTCTACAAACAGGCTTTATTAGAATACTAGATTTACTAGAAACCTCTCCTGTGTTTTTACAAAGCATTTATTTTTTGTATGTGCATCTCTCTGTTCCCAGGTGTGCTAATGGTTATTATGGCAACCCCACTATCCCTGGTCAGAAATGCTCAGTGTGTGAGTGTAATGGGAACGTGGACCCGTCTGAACCAGGCTACTGTGACTCTATTACTGGCGAATGTTTAAAGTGTGTGAGACACACAGCAGGCCGACACTGTGAACGCTGCCAGGATGGTTACTACGGTGATGCCATTATAGCTAAGAACTGCCAAGGTACGTGCATGTGAAATTGCTTTCCATTAATGACATCGTCCTTTCACCAAACAGAGACGGAATATGATAAGGCTTTATTTAATTTGCATTTAACTTTTCTGAACATTAATAAATAACTTGTGGGAAATAACTTTTGAAAATGAGTCTATAGTGCCATCCAGAGGACAATGTTTGTATTGCATATCTTGGCACTCTTTATAATTCAGGGTTTGCATTAGCATGTCTTATTATATTTATTTATTTGTTTGTGTGTGTGTGTGTGTGTGTGTGTGTTTAGCTTGTGGCTGCCATGCTAACAGCTCAGTTTCCAGTGTGTGTAACATTATAACTGGCCAGTGTGAGTGTAAAGCCAATGTGGAGGGGGACAAGTGTGACCGCTGTCAGGTATGTTCAATATAATATTAAAATATATTAATATTTTAAAACTAACATATTAAGATTAATACAACTATTATTCTTTAAGGTTAATAGCTCATTATAGTTACAACGCAGTGGTCTTTGGCACTGAAAGAATGGCTATGAAACATGCATGGGATTGATCATATGTTCTTGCACGTTCATTTGGACGGATGGAGGGAGATGCTGGTGAAAGAGGGCAGAGATTTTTTGGCGAGAAATCAGGCGTAAAAGGGGCGCAGCTGTTCCCCAAGCCCGGTGTCAGATGCTTGGGCTGGGGTAAGTGGTGACAATTGAGTCCCGGGCAGTCTGGAGCTCCAGTGGGTCCCTGTTGGATGTGATGCCTGACATTTGGCCAAAACGGATCTAATCATGATGAATGACAGAGCTCACATTTGTTATTTGGATAATAATTGTTCACAGTTTGTTATGGCAAGCTGTTCTGTAGGGCATTTGTAGGCACATGTGACTTTCTGTCTCTCTCTCTCTCTCTCTCTCTCTCTCTCTCTCTCTCTGCATATCCAACTAAAACCAAGTATTTCATTTCTTTTCTCGCTTTTTCATTCAATGAAAATGTTTTGGTAACGTGTGTCTGTTGTTTGTATCCCATCAGGTCGGTTTCTTCGGCATTAACAGCGGCAATGGCTGCAGAGAGTGCAAATGCAACCAGTCAGGATCAGTATCAGAAGCATGTGATGAAGACGGCCAGTGCCAGTGTACTATTGGTGTCGCAGGTGATAAATGTGACCGGTGCCTGCACGGCTACTACAATTTCACAGACGACGGCTGCACACGTGAGACTCCTCTTTCTGCAATTTAATCACAGATGCAGTGTAAAATCATTCAGGATGAGAGCTGCAGAAATGACCTTTGAGATTTGATAGGACGTTGTACTTACTCTATAAATTGTCTACTCTTACATATAGCTTGCAACTGTGCTCACACACACGGTAACTGCAATGCCGAGACAGGCGAGTGTATCTGCCCACCAAACACCAGAGGAGAGAAATGTGAAGCATGTGACGATGATCACTGGGGTCATGATGGAGTGACTGGATGCAAGGTAATATGCCATTTACCAGATTACTCAAGTGGGCCTGTAAAACAGTATACTGTGTTTCTCATAAATCAGATCAATGTTGGAGAAAATACAGAAATTTAATGAAGGCAAAGCCCAAAAATTTAATTGTTCAGTGTATGTGTACCCAATATGTTGTCTTTTAACACTTGATTAAAGACAACATTCTGTTTGAACAAAATACATATATAGCAAATAATATAGCAAATCTATATATATATAGGAATTAACTGCCTCTTGTAGACCATGAATAGATACATCTTATTTACAAGATTTCTGTGGTAGCTTTCCATTAATAACTGAATATTCATCTGTCTCTCCGTCTCCCCAGTCATGTGAATGCAATGCCGCCGGCTCAAACTCGTCTCAGTGTGACCTGCTCAGTGGTCAGTGTGTGTGTAGGCCGCACTTCACTTCTCAGAAATGTGACCGTTGCACTCTAGGCTTTAGGAATTTCCCAGAGTGCACTGCATGCAACTGCAACGCTGACGGCACCCACGAGGAGTTTTGCGATGCAGAACTGGGAGTGTGTGGTTGTGAAGACGACGGGAAGTGTGTGTGCAAGGTAGTGTTACGGCACCCTCTTGTGTCAGCGCTGCTACTTTTGTGTTCTGTAAGAGGAGATTGTCTGAATTTTCATGTCCTGATTTCTATATAAGGAGTAGTTAATTGTTCAGTAGGGATTTTTTTATTTTGTGCTTTTCAAAAATTGTCACAATAATGAAAATAGAAATTAGCCTTAAAAAAAAAAGGAAGTGTAAACGCAAAAACAAGTGATTTCTATCTGATCTAATTTCATGTATTTCCTGATATACAGATTTCTCCACAATATTTAATGAAAAATTAAAATGTTAACATTTAAATTTCCACAAATACTCTTTTTGCAAAGTGTAAATCAGTACTGGAATATATGATATTTGAATAATATAAATATCCCTTTTATTGATCTTATGGCATATGTGAACATATTTCCCTTTTTTCATTTACATTCTCTCTCACTCGTTTCTCTCTCGCTCTCTCAGGAGAATGTAGGTGGTGGTGGTTGTGATGAATGTAAAAGTGGGACATTTGGTCTGTGGAGGCAGAATCCAGCTGGCTGCAGCCCCTGCTTCTGTTTTGGGGTCTCCTCCATCTGTGAGGAGCTCGGTGGGCTGGTCAGAGTGCCAGTGAGTGCACTGCCCTTTTCAGCTTCTACTGTTCCTAAGATGCACCATATGAAAAGAGCGTTATTAATGCTTTTTTTTTTCATGTCTCTGTGTTATATACCTAATGTAGGATTTGAATTAGAGCAAAGCCATAGTGTATAATGGAGCAGATGCTTTGTAGCAGTCAGCAGCAGTGTGCATTAGTTGAGGAGCTGATGATGAATTAGAAACACTGAATAGAAATTCACAGTATACTCAAAGAAAGAAAAGGATGAATGCATTATAGTTTACTTAGCATGAGAGTATGGATACAGTCAGAATGAAAAGGGATGTAACGACAGGCTAGCATGTATTGAAGGATTTGGGGGGGGCAAATGACATGATAATTGAATTACAACCCCTCTTCTTATTGATTTTTAATTCAGTTATCAGCCTTGCATGATTACACTTCAGACAGAGGTCGCGTATCAGACATGTATAGGATGTTATTATGCCATGATGTTATTACTACATGAAATAGGCTGGAATTGGATTTTGAAGTGTTCATGCTGTTGTGAATAAAACAACTGGGCCAGTTTTATCTGCAGTGGAAGTGCAAAAGGAAACATTGGATTTGTGAGACAATGCATATGTGCAGTATGAAAAGATTTGACTAAATAACAGCCATCATCGCTAATATGATTTGCTCTGGAGATGCTCTGTTTGACAGCTCTTTGGCATTTAATGATTCCTTGCTATTGTTATATTCAAACACAATTCTTTCTGTCTCTATTAGATAACAGTGGGCCCTACGACTGAGCGTCTGCATGTAGTGAGCCAGAGTGACCTGCAGGGGACACTAGAGGGTGTTTATCACACACAGGGAGAAATCCTGCTGGATGTGGCTCAGCTCCAGACTGGTTCAACTCTCACTGGACCTTATTACTGGAGATTGCCCCAACCTTTTCAGAGCAGCAAGGTACAACACATTAAACTCAGATTCCTTTAAAAATCGGTTACAGTGTTAATTAGCTTATAATTTTGCAGCTAATGAAACGGCCATTTTTACCTGCAACCTCTGAGCCATATAGAAATAAACAGGGCAAATACCAAATGGCTTCATTTTATTATATTTGTATACTACAGTGAAATTTTAGAAACTATATAGTGCATTAAACGTTATGTCCAATAAAACACCATTTAAAAATTGTTCTATAGACAAACACAGCTCACACTTGTATATACATTGGCTCTTAAGCATTTAAATATAAATATATAAAAATTAGACATAAAATTAAAACAGGTTTTAAGCTGTATATTTTGTTCTACAGCAATAAAATGAATGTTTCATTGTTTCCTTCAGTGTCAGTAGAAAATACACTATGAGAGATATGATATGTGTGGCACAATTGAGCTGATGTCTTATATTCACTCCGCAGCTGCTGTCCTATGGTGGTGAACTCTCATATACTGTAATCTTTGCTGCTGTGGATGGATCAGGCCTGTCCAATCATGAGCCTCAAGTGCTGATGAGGGGAGGACACCTGAGGAAGCTGGTGATATACATTGACATGCCTGCTCCAGAGAATGGCGTTCGCACCACACAGCGTGTCCCTCTCACAGAGGTGGGCTTCATAAACACACTCACACAGCATGCAGAATACATAGAACTGATCTAGGAGGTGGGGTAACAAGATAAGATCTGTTTTTTTTTTGTCTGGACAGCACAAGTGGAAGTATTTCAATGCAGTGTCTGAGAAAGCCGTGAGTCACGAAGACTTCATGTCCATCTTGAGTAATGTGGAGTACATCATCATCAAAGCCTCATATGGGACAGGACTCCAGCAAAGCAGGTCAGCACCCTGAAATGACTCATATGATTTCTATCAGTCTAGTGCATTTTCAGCATCTTTTAATTCTGCCTTTATAATAATAATAATAATAATAATAATAATAATAATAATAATAATAATTAATAGTCTTTTTATTTTAGCAAATCTAAACCATTTCTTTGTCTCTGTCCAGGATCTCAAATATCTCCATGGAAACAGCAGTAGATGTGGATGAAGCTCCTAAGGGCATGGAGCTGGCCAGGCTGGTGGAGATATGTGAATGCCCCCCAGGCTATGCAGGCCTGTCCTGTCAGGTAACTCCAGGACTCCTGATGTCTTCACTACTAACACCAGTCCCTCATTGTCTGCGGGGACTACTGTAGTAGCGCTAGTATTTTTTCTGTACATCCATGGTATTGAAGAATAATGTGAAATTCTCACACGTGCTGTATTACTAACTTTTAATGAGCAAACAGTTGTATATGTTTTTGGCAACATGTCCCGCTAGACATGAGACATACATGTAAAAATGTATGTGTTTATTTCACATGCACTAGTATCTGAAACAGAGATCCTACAGAGAAACATTTTCAGTCACACACACACACACACTTTCTGTACACTGTGAACCTAATTCAGTATGACAGTTGAATTATTTTGCAGGTGTAAACAACTATAGGAAATACCAATATAATAAACTTTTTATTTATTCAGATGATTTGATCTTAATTTACAAATACTTTTGAAAACTTTTAAAAATCATGAAGGCAGTCAAGAAAATATATATATATATATATTATATATTATATATAATATATTACATATATTACATAAACCTTCTCTGACCAATCTGTAGGGGATGTGGTAGCTTAGTGGTTAAAGTGGATAGAGGTTGGGCTGCTGATCAGAAGGTTTTGAGTTTGAGTCCCAGGTCCACCAGGCAGTTGCTGCTAGGCCTCTGAGCATGGCGCTTAACCCGTAATAGCTCAGTTGTACAAAAATGAGATAATGAACAACTTCATTAGGTTTTTGTTTTTCCCTTAATACTCAATGCTGTTCCTTTATGAATATTTTCATGAGTGTGTTTTTCTGTGCAAATTAACACTGTAGTGCTTGCATGTGTTTTGTAGGAATGTGCTCCTGGTTACTATAGGCAGCGAGTATCTGAGCTCAATATGAAGGGCAAGAATAGGCCTCTGATTCAGCCCTGTGTGCCCTGCCAGTGTAATAACCATAGCTTGGCATGTGACCTGGATACGGGCGAGTGCCTGGTAAGATCATATTTATATTTATCATATTTAGCACTTTTGACCTTTACAGTTTATACTGTCTGTATACCTATTACAACATCACTGACACAGTTTAGGCATAAAAACATTTGCTTTATTATTTTTTTTCTTTTTATTTCTATGAGTCCTGATTATTCCTTTTTTTAAACCAGGGCTGTCAGCACAACACAGCAGGAGAACACTGTAATGTATGTGCCCCGGGGTATTATGGCCAGGTGAGGGGATCCATCAGTGACTGCTCACTTTGTGCTTGTCCACTGCAAAGCAACAGGTAATATTTCTCACTCCTAGACCCCAAAACACAATTGCATTTTCTTCTTCTTCTACTTCTTCTTCTTGGTTTTACATTCGGCTATTAATATTACATCCTCATTGCATGCGAATTGCTTGAATGTAATACTTGATAATAAGAGTAATAAATGCCAAGCGCACTAACTCTTAGTGTTGTATTTTTGCAGTTTCAGCCCCACATGTGTATTGGATGGCGTTGGTGATTTCCTCTGTAATGCCTGTAAACCTGGCTACGAGGGCCGCTATTGTGAGAGGTGTTCACTGGGTTACTATGGTAACCCCTCACAACCAGGTGGGAAGTGTGAGGAGTGTGTGTGCAGTGAGAACGGCTCACTGCACAACATTTGTGACGCGCAAACGGGGAGGTGCGAGTGCAAGGTTGGGTTCAGAGGTCATCTGTGTGACCAGTGTGAAGACCGACATGTCCTCATTGACGACCAGTGTGTGTGTGAGTACCCTGAACCCAACACACACATGCAAACACACGCATATATTCAGAGCACCATGTTACACTCTCCAAGTAATCTTTATTTACTTTAATTTTGTTACCATATCTGAACACCATTTTAGAACATTGGAACTCATCAAAAAGCATTTCTGTAGCTCATGAGAACTTGAAGTTATTAGGAAAATATAAAGTCCTGAAAAAGTCATTTAAGCATAAGGTATACTTAGTGATGTAAATACCATAAAAAACTTAACTAATAATCAATGAATTCTTTCTTCAGCATGCAATGATGAATGCACTGGGGTGCTGCTGGATGATGTAGATGCTGTAGAGGCCTCAATACAGTCCCTAAACCTCAGTGGTGTCATTCTGGCTCCATATACCCTGTTGATCAGCCTGGAGAACCTGACCCAAGAGCTTCAGGTGAGTGCACAATCTAGACTTTTCTGAAATTAACCAACAAGAAATAGATTTCAACTCATTTGATAGTGTTTAAATCTGGGCAGGATAAATTTCTACCCTAATATTTTAAAATAAATCAACGACTTCATTAAATATTGCTGTTCAAATAGACCAAGATGTCATCGGAGCAGAACTCGAGCTATCAGTTGAACAGGAGAGATGTAGATGTAACCAATCTCGCTAAACAAGTGGATCAGCTGCAACAAAAGGTTTTCACATCACATCTTATTTCAGATCTGATAAATAAGTGAATTTACTTGGCAGCTCTTTCAACACCTTTCCTTCTTTACTTTTAGGCTATGAACGTATCTGATTTTGGCGACAATGTTTTGCGGGCTTCTGAGGAGAGTTTTAATCAAGGAAAAGGTCTTCTTGACCAGATTTCTAGTATTCATACTGCCATCCAAGGTACATGACCTCTGTATTCATAACTAGATTTTATGATAGTGTGTTATTCATATGAGTAAATATAGCATTGCATGAAGTGTCACTCATATGGTCGGTTGGGTTTGGTCTAGTTGTGGAGGAGGAAGTGAGCAATCTCAATGAGACAGTGAGAGAGGAGATGCAGGAAGGACACAGTGCTGTTCTGCTGAAGCAGATGGAGGCCATGTTGGAGAATATTAGGGCTATTGATTTGGGCAACAGCAACATCACTGCTGTAGAAGAGCTCAGGTAAGCCATTTAACATGCTTTACCATGGTGTTATGTGTGCTTCACTAACATTAGCTAGTTTAGTTATCCAACTAATTTAGCATATAAGAAAACATTTAATCCAACACACTAAAGCTGGATTATTTCGTATATAAATGCATACCATATTGTGTTTGCAGCGCTGCAGTGGTGGTACTTGACAGAGTGCAAAAGGAAATAGTGGAGCCCTTCAATCAAACTGAGAGTCTGAAGCACAACATCTCCACAAACCTAGCCAGGCATCACCAGCATCTCCAGGATGTCCAGGAGCTCATAAACACAGCCAAGAATCGCACTAATCACACAGAACATCTTCTGATGAATATCCACACTAATCTGGAGGCGTACACGGTAAGTGGTCCTCTTCACTTAGGTGTTTGGTTAGATGCTTGGCTGTTTATTATGGTGGGATTTCTCAATAATGGAATGGATAAATATATGGAAAATATTAAATTGTCGTGCGAACTAATAGTACGTGAATGTTTGGACAGATGCTGAGGAATAATGTGAGCAGTCTGAATCAGTCAGTGGAGGCAAATCTGGAGGAAGGTCAGGATTTTTTGACTGATGCACTCAACATCGCTGAAGACATGCGCAATCTCACAGCGGTGAGGCCTGATATTTTACTGTCATATTCAGTTATTAAACCTTTATGCAGCAACCCTTGCAAAGTATATAATACTCTCAGTGCTGTGAAAAATGTTTACAATAAATATTACAATACACAATATGTATTTAGTGTTGTAGAATTCAAAGCTAATGTCTAACATGTTTTGAGTATGATACACATGATGTAGGTAGACTGTTGGTGTATGATGTTGGAGTGATGAGTCTATTTGTCACTGGCTTATCAGAAGGTGGAGGAGGCTAAGGAGGAGCTGCTGCAGTGGAGCCCCACTGTAAGGAAGCATGTGGACACTCTAGTGATGGAGCTGACCAAAAGAGATGCTCTACAGTTAGTGTACAGTGCAGAGGACCACGCCCAAGCACTCAGGAAAGAGGCACAGACAATTAGCAGGTGTTTGAAATGTTTGAGATGCTATAATCATTTTCAAAATTTCAGATTTACACACACACACACACACACACACACACATATATATATATATATATATATATATATATATATATATATATATATATATATATATATATATATATGTGCTTCATATAACCTATGATGGTCAGATATAAAAGCCATTATACAGTGTGTGTGAAATCTTATCTTGTTGTGGTGCAGTACTTTGTCTGGGGTTAGAGACGCATCGCTAAATGCCACTACCGCTACCCGGGGTATCTCTGACATCAGCGGCAGCATCCAGCAGGCTGAAGATGTGGCATTGTCAGTCATTCAGAATGCTAGTTACACCCTTAACCTGGTGAGTCAACCAAACAAACTTTTGAAGAATCAATCTTAAACATGGGGAATTTAATCTTGGTTGTTAGAATACTTGAATTTATGGATTATTTGACTATATATTTTTATATATTATTTTCATATATTTTTTTCCTCACCACGTTTCTTTAAAAAAGACTCTCCATTCAAACAAGTCCTTAAGTGAACTGGGGAAACAGGCTGTGCAGAGAAGCTTAAAGCTTCTTAATGAAAGTGCAGATCTGAGTAAATACACTGAAGGTAATTGGTCTCTCACACATACACACACACACACAGAGATATATACCACAGAAATCTAAATAAATCCATATATCTTGGTTAAATCTTATTTATGTTTATCTCATTTACCAGCGCTTGAGCTGAATGTCAGTTCTGTAAATAGCAAGCTCATTGTAGTCAGAGCGAGTGTGCACAACTTCTCCCAGCTGCTCCCTGAGGCTCTCATCAACCTGAACAGCCTGCCCAGTGGTAAGACTCCACACACATTTCAAACATAACCCCAATGTCTTTGACCACCGCTGTATAGATTTCTGCTGATGCTACTATGAGTGCAAACTTAAACATGCTAATGTATTATTACAAATGCAGCAGCCTGATTTTTAGCCTAATTCTTAATATGTATGTGTTAACACTTATCTGAGTCAGTATTACTCTTTTTTGCAGGAAATAGAGAGCAGATTCTTGAGGCAAAGCAGCAAGCAGAGAAAGCCAATGCCTCATTACAGAAAGCTCTAGAGCATTTGGAGGACTACCGCATAAAGCTAGAGGCATCATCTTCAGCTGTGAGCTCAGCCAACAGCAGCACCAGCACGGTTAATGCCATGGTTAAAGACTCTGGGGAAACTGGTGTGTTTCTAAATCCTTTATTGAAAGAGTACATTTTTATTTGCAATAGTGTACAAACCTTCAATATACAGCACAGTTCTTCATCAACTAATTAATTATTACTCTCTTTTATTAGCCAGTGCAGCTGAATCTAAGCTAAAAGAGGCTCAGTTGAGGACAGAGAGACTCTTTGACAGGTTACAACCTCTGAAGTTGCTGGGGGAGAACTTGAGCAGGAACCTGTCTGAAATAAAGGAGATGATCAACCAGGCGCGAAAGCAAGCAGCCTCGGTCAGTGTTATTATGTTATATGAATCACATGATCATTCTGACGAACAGGCAGGGGCCTTTCTGTGTGGAGTTTGCATGTTCTCCCCGTGCCTGTGTGGGTTTACTCCGGGTACTTCGGTTTCCTCCCACAGTCCAAAAACATGTACATTAGGTTGACTGGTAATTCTAAATTGCCCACAGAAGTGAGTGTGTGGTTGTCTGTCTATATGTGTCCCTGTGATGGATTGGAGACCTGTCCAGGGTGTGCCCCTGCCTTTCGCCCTATGTGTGCTAGGATAGGCTCCAGCAGATCCCCATGACCCTGATTAGGAATAAAGCGGATATAGACAATGGATGGATGATAATTCTGATTAGTTTACTTAAATAAGAGATTGTTCTGATGTTGGATCCTTTTTTTGTGTGCAGATCAAAGTTGCAGTTTCAGCAGACATGAATTGTGTGCGTGCATACAAACCCGAAATCACCTCCAGCAATTTCAACACGCTCACCCTTACGGTGAAAACGACAGAACCAGACAACCTGCTCTTCTACATGGGCAGCAGCTCAAGTGTAAGGCATTATGCTCCTATTAACTTTCTTTGTTTCCTAATGTGTTTTTTTTAATTCAGTTATTAATTGAGCTGTTATGTCGTTATCAGGTGGATTTCATGGCTCTTGAGATGAGGCATGGAAAAGTGGCCTTCCTGTGGGATTCAGGCTCAGGTCATACTAAACTGGAGTACCCTAACCTACAGATAAACAACAACAAATGGCACAGAATTAATGCCACTCGGTATGTTTTGCACTCTAGTGATAACCTTGTATAGCTAGAGATATAGAGATTAGTTATAGAGATTAGTTATAGAGATTAGTTATTTAGTTTCAAGTCTGGGAAATAGTTTATTACTAAGTTAATTCAATTGATTCAAAGCATACTGTTTTGGACATGTGTAAAATTTCCATTGCTGAGTATCTGATGAAGATTTGAATGCCATTTGACACCATAACATGTTTTACTAGTTTTGGTGGTTGATAAATAAATAAATCACTATTATACAAAGTAAATATATTGCAGGGTAAATAAATGTTCTCTGAGAATCAATGTATGAAGGCGCTTATTATGGCAGCGATATTATTCTCAATTCAGTAGATGACATGCTCTTTTTGGTCAATGTAACAAGCTCAAAAGCTTTATGAGGCTTCATCAATTCATCACTAATGACCACTGTTTCAGGATTTCATTACTCCAATCATAGCTCATTAGCTAATTATTATTATTATCTGTGTATGTACTGGAATGAGAGAAACTGTGAAAGTGTGCAGGTCAGAGAGTTACCACAACTGGATTAGAGTAACCATGGCTTAGTTATTTCATTAGGCTGTAATTGTGCTACTGTTTTGTAGATTTGGAAGGCAAGGCTCCCTCACTGTTCAGCAGTTGGACTCAGAGCCGATGCCCCCAGTCAAGACCACGGCACCAGGTTCATCCACAGTCATGGAGGTCAACAAATCCACATGGGTGTTTGTTGGAGGCCTGGGTGGACAGGTTAAGGTAGGCAGTGTGGCTTTAAATTAAAATAAAGAGCTCGTGTGTTATGTATTCATCCAACTTACATTTTGCTTATTTCGTATCTTCCCAGAAATCTTCAGCAGTGAAGATGACTCACTTTACAGGATGTATTGGTGAAGCATCTCTGAATGAGAAGAACATCGGGCTCTGGAATTACGCTGAAAGGGAAGGAAGCTGTGGTGGTTGCTTTATGAGGTAATGTAGTCTGATTACTTGGTTGTAAATGTCAATATTATATAAGTTATGAACATTTAGAGGGCTTTATATTACAGCTTGTGCCCTTTTTATGTCTACTAATCTATAGCTGTGGTTGTGATGTATTGTTATGTTAGGCCGCAGACAGAGGAGACCTCTTTTCACTTTGACGGCAGTGGATATTCAGTGGTAGTGAAGTCTCTGCGTCCCACATCCACAAGCATCGTTATGTTCTTCAAAACTCTTTCACCTAACGGCCTGCTGCTTTATCTGGCTTCCAACGGCACTGTATGTTCCTTGTAATAGTTTATACCTATACCTTAACCTTTATATTGCTCCAATTTGACAGTGTCTCTGGTTATTGTTTGAGCCTTGCACATCAATCACACATTATTATTTTTTTGCAGAGAGACTTCTTGTCCATTGAATTGGTAGAAGGCAAAGTGCACCTGACCTTTGAACTAGGCTCAGGACCTCTCACATTGACCTCCACAAAAGTGTACAATACAGGAGTGTGGTACAAGATTGCCATGAATCGCAACAAACGCAAAGGTAAAGTTAAATTTTTATTTATTACACATTATTAAGAATGTTTTGAACAGATGCAATGTTATACGATTCATTCTCAATGGCACTGACCTTTTGAGAAAGGAACTGTAAAACCTTTATCTAGAAGATTTCCTGTTCACTCAGTAACAGAGATCGAATCCATTTTGTCTGCAGGCTATTTATCCATAATGACTGCAGACACCCCATCAGAGAGAGAGATCATAGAGGCAGAGTCTCCTGGAACTGCCTCTGACCTCAACCGATCAGATCTGGACCCTATATACATTGGTGGGCTGCCTGCATCCAGGCCAATCAGGTAACGTCTCCATAATATGCATAGAGTGGTTTATAACTGCATATCAGTTCTTTATATAATGTATATGGTAGATTTCATCCATTCTTTTATCCATTCTTGAAAATAAACTCTTTACTTCCTCACTCTTTCAGGAGGCAGGTTGTTGCACGCTCATATGTGGGCTGTATCAAGAATGTTGAAATTGCACGCACGAACTTTGACCTACTGAAAGAGGCCTACAGTGTAAAGAAAGGCTGTATCCTAAAGGTAAGAAGCCAGAATAAATAATGGGAAGTTGGTGTTTCACACTAGCAGTTTAGGTTTATCTCTCTCCTGCATTCAGGCATGGGTATGGGCATGGGTAAGTTACAGAAATGAAATTTCACTGCTCCACATTACAAATGTTCGCCACTGGAGGGCAGTGTGTGCTTGTTGAATAAGGTGGTAAAACATTGTAAATGTCACAGCATGTAAAACTAATATAGCCTCAGAGGCTAGAGTAGATATCATTAGTAAATGTGTGATTTTCACAGCATGCTATACACATCTTTGCAAGAAAAATGTACTGATATAAAAAAATATTTATTCAACTTTTCTGGAAAAAAGGTGTTTGTTTTTGTTTTTCAATCAGTTACTTGTTCCTTTAAGAAACAACTGGAATGGTCAGTGTTAGAGCCGTACTGAAGATAATCAATATTCATTTCATACTGTCATACTGCTCAGTCCTAGGTGCCAGCAGCACACTGTCTGAGCTGATGCAATATTTGAGGTTAATTTTGTTTCAAGCTGGAATGTAGGAATTAACAATTCAGGGTTTTTCCTCTAGGCTGTGTGCAGAATTGTGAATTACCAAACATCTGATTTCTATCTTGTACTGAAACCAGAGATACTGAGCCTTTATGATAATAATCTGTGTGTGTGTGTGTGTGTGCTGTAGCCTATCCGCAGCATGTCTGTGCTGGGTGGGGGATATGTGCAGATGCCTGAAGTCACTGTTGGTCCTCAGAGTGAGCTCATGAGCAGCTTCTCCACCAGAAACAGCAGTGGTATTATCCTGGCAGGCTTCAGCTCAAGCAGCAGCCACAGGCGCAGACACACGCAGCAGGTATAAACGCAAGCTAAACTCCAAACACTTCCACAACATCAGTGCTAAAGAGCACGAATTAAATCTATATATGTGGCGTTTTAGCCTGTGAAGTGGTAGCTTTTTATAATTATGTTGGCCCCCTTTGAGATTTACTTCCAGTAGCTGCTTTAGGCTTATAATGAGAGGGATGTGGTGAGGTAGTGGGATACAGAAATGCAATTAACAGAGCTCTCTCTCTCTCTACATCTTTCTGTCTCTCTAGCCTTTCCTGGCTGTGATGCTGGTGTCAGGCAGAATAGAAGTCCACGTGAGCATGGCAGAGGGAGGAGGCATGCACAAAGCTATTGTCAAATCCCAAAATGGCACATTCAGTGATGGACAGGAGCACTCCCTCATCCTGCAGCGGAACAAAAGGTCTGGACCCGTCACTATGATTCATGTTTTCCTCTGAAAAGCATACACTTTTCATTAATAAGCTCTAGTATAAATATAAAAATATAAGCTAAGTGGCCTGAAGTTTCATGATATTGGCCTTACTCCATTAACTGTCAATCAGAGTTACATTACACAATGTAAAGGTGAATAAAGTCAGTGTTTGTCTGTGATGTTGCAGGAGCTTTTTTCACGTCCGGTGGTGTTTGCTCTCGTGTACAATAGGAGAGAACTCTACAGTATGATTACCTGAATTAGTAGACATTAGCGCTAATCATTTTGTTTATGGTACATGGTGTATATTTTGTTACAGGACATTGACAGTGTATGTGGATGAGGACCAGCAGGAAACAGTAAGGCTGGGTTCAACTTCAGAGAAAGTTCTTACTCTGAGTCATTTCTACATTGGAGGTGTTCCACCAGGAGAGGCCACTGGAGCACTCTTCTCCACCACATCGTTCTACGGCTGCATCAGGAACATGGCTGTGGACACCATGTGAGTTACTGTGACTCTGTTCAACCCTTACACAACCGTCTGAAGCAGGTTCGCCTGCATTTCATTTAGGAAGAGAAGCTGTCCTAGAGCAGCTAGTATAGAATGCAGACTTCTTTATCTTTACAGGAAACTAAATTCCTGATTCCTGATTAAAGTCTTGCTTTCAATGTTTAAAGAAGAAAACTTCACATCATGCTGAGGCAGGGCTATTGTTAATTATTCACAGTTCAGCCTTATGTACCGGTTTAGAGATCATTAGGAACACACACTGTTATTGTTTTCAACTATCTGGACTTTTCCCTTTACTGTTCTTGTAGTGATTTCCAAAGATTTATTTCTTTTCATCAAACACTAATGTTATTTTATTTAGTATTTGTAATTTGTAGTATTTAATTCTTAACATTACATTACACTAAACTAACATTATTTTCTGCATTACTGCTATAAAAAAAAAAAAGGCGAAAGTTAATCAGTCAAAATTAACGTTATCTAAGCATGTTAGATAACGTATGTATGTTATAAGTATGTTTAATACACAATAAAGTATTGCGAAAACAGGTTTAAGATTCTAAAAAGATATCTCTGGAACAAATATGTGATGGTTGTCACTGTACCGATGACTAGCCAAGATTATTAACTGCACAGATTTACAGAAAAATGACGTACTGTACCAGGTAGTGACATTCTTTAGATGCCAATGTTTTTCTATCAAGTAAATGATCTGGCTCATCACCGGAACAGCATGATTCTGAAATATTTTTTTTAAGATGTATGTTGCATGGCCAGTACGTAATGTTAACGTTATGTGTGTGTGTGTGTGTATGTAAGGCTGTTGGACCTGTCAGGGGCAATAAAGTATGAGGGCGTGGACATGGATAGCTGCCTGCTGGAGGAGCGTCCTAAACGTCTGCTTCTGCCAGACGAGGGTGATGTAGAGCCTGAGCCCACTGCTGGCCCTGACCAAAGACCCCTATCACCTCCCAGTGAACTCGGTGCTGTTACATCTGGAGCCACCACTGTGAGTTAACACACACACTCACAAACTATCAACATTGATAAATAATGTTTAAGTAGGGAGTGTGGAAATAAAAATAAAAAGATAACCTGTTAAAGCGATAACATTTGGACGTGACAGACACAATGCTGTAAACAGAATTAAAGATTTAGCTGAAACTTGGCAGCAGCTTTCTAAAATCCTCAGTTCTAATTTTTCCATTTCATCTCTTTGGATAGTGGAGGGAGTTTGGATTAGGACAGCTTTACCTCCCCAAATCATTTTTAGATCTAATCCCTAATGACGCACAATTTACCAGAAGCCTACTGAGACTGAGTGAAAGAGTTTAACTCTGTATTAAGTATTTATATCCACAATTCATTTCTGTGTCAGTGTGGATCAAATGAATTGGTTTCACTGATTTCAGAAGCAAAAATGTTTACAGGTTCGCTTGAATTATTTCAGATCCATTTCAGCCAATGATCCTAATATACGCCGTTTGATGCCTGTGTGATAAGATATATATATATATATAATCGCAGAGACAATACAGAGTAATTAGTAATTACAGGGTCATCACAGTATATAGTTATGACACAATCACTGAACACAGAGCACAATGCTTCACGGGAGCTGTTTAACGCAAAAGGAAGTTTCACTATGAACTAGCTCAGTTATTAGTCTATTTACAGAAAACTATGTCTTAGGTATGTAGACGCTCTGTCACATGCTTTAGATTCCACTGTGCTTTGTCAAAACAAGATAAATCTCAGTTCAAGTGATAAGTCATCATGTTGCACCTTGGCATGTACTAATATGGTACTTGTAATTCCTTAGTGCGCTGCTATGGACAACACAGAAAGTATCCCAGGTGCACACCAGCTTGGACTCTCCAGAAACAGTCACATGATGTTCAGCTTCAAGAATAAGACGGTCAGGTCGAGGTAAGCGCTTGAAGGAACCATATGCTCCAGTATATATAGTTCACCCACATTTATAGCATGGATTAATAGCAGCTGGAAGGTTAGAGGTTTAAATACATTATGAAGCACCGAGATAAAGTTTAGGGACAAACCAAACATATGGATTTATTATCGGATCACTGACACGTCTTGTTAAATCCATTCCTAAAGAATATACAAGTTCTTTGCCCTCTTTTGCATTTAGTCTGTCATTCCTCTTGAATGCTACAGCTGTTTATTCATGAACAGTATAGAGAACATGACCTCATATGTTTGCATGTACATTATTCAGGAGCCAGAATCTCAGAAACTTTTACAAACGTTCACATCCAGTCCTGTTCTCAGCTACGGCCCAGTGCACCCACATCACGTCCTTCCCAAGAATACTGTGGTTTGGAAACATAAATAAACGGTTAATCAGTACTTCACGGCTCTTGTGCTGTTATGAAAAAGCAGGTCCAGTAACTGTAACAACATACCACACGGTTCTGGTTTGTATCTTATTATACAAGGCTAGGTAAACATACATATCAGATTTTCCTGAGTGTGTAATCCTGATGAGGATGAAGCATGCTTTAATCTGTCAGTGCGGCACTCAAGGCCAGAACGATTGGATACTCCAAAAAAAAGCATGTGGTCTGTTAATATGGTCACATTATGCACTTTTTGACCTCTAGAAAAAAAAACACCATCTAATTGCTCTGCTTTTTCTCTGCAGTTTTACAGTTGAGCTGTCGATCCGTACGCTGGCTCACAGTGGGATCCTGTACTACATGGCTAATGCTAATCAGCAGGATTATGCAGTGCTGCAGCTGCTGGGCGGTCGACTGCTGTTCTCTTGTGACCTGGGCAAAGGACCTGCTATCACCACATCACTCACAAACATCAATGATGGACAGTGGCACACTGTGAGTTACCGCTTCATACCGCCAGAGAATATCTTGCATAAGAGAACATGATTTGTGGGATGTATATTAATGTGTGTGTTTGCATGAACACAGGTGAGGGCCGACTTCAGCAAGAAGAGCATACTGATCAGTGTTGATGGAGCCGAGTCGGAGCGAACAACCATTAAAGGCCAGAGTCTGGATGTGGAAGGGAAGCTCTACGTGGGTGGATTGCCGACAGGATATACAGCCAAGAGGATTGGAAACGTTAGTGTTTATCTCTTTCCTAAACTGATCCTCTGAAAAGAGCAAATTCTTAAACTTGGGGTCGAGAGACATGCCAAAAAATATTACTGGTAGATACATGACATCTATGAAGAATACAACAAACACAGAAAAGAGATGCAAATTAAGTAAAAAAACAAAACAAAACATACCATACCATCTCAGGCTAACTGTGCCACCTCAATAGAAGTGTACTGTGGCATAATGTAGTGCACTAAAAATACCAGTAAATGACAGATTTGAGTGATTTTCTTCTGGTGTGTGTGTTGCAGGTGACCCACAGTCTAGCCAGCTGTGTGCAGAAGGTCAAGCTGAACAATGCTGAACTGAACTTGAACAATCCAGCTGCATCTTACGACACCGGCTCCTGCTTCAGCTCAGTGCAGGACGGCTCCTTCTTCAACGGCTCTGGATACGCCGCTTTCAGTCAGTATCACACACGGCTCAATCTAACTTCACACTCGACTTCATCCCTGAGTCATTTCTCTCTTAAGCGATTGTACCGCAGCTGTTTTAATGCTCATGTTGTTTAATTAAAAAATGAAGAGATTTTTTTTTCTTCTCAGTGCTGATAAGGAACAGCAGGAAACACTAAAGCTCTGCGTACTTGGTTTCTGTCTGTGTTTCAGTAAAAGAGGGTTATTACGTGGGCTCTGATGTGACCGTGAGCTTGGAGTTTCGTTCCACTGCACTGGATGGGGTTCTGCTGGGAGTGAGCAGTGCCAGAGTGGACGCCATCGGACTGGAGCTCATCGATGGACAGGTCAGGACTCTAACCTTCTGTCTACACTGAACACAGTGTGCATATACTAGTCTAACCCTGGGTGTTCTGTCGGTGTTATTTAGACAGCTGTTTGTCTTGTATCCATAAATATGTAAAGAATAACATGGCAGGGATTTACAGGAAAGGCAGTTTAAAGTCACATTTCATGTTTTTTATTCATCCTTTTTATGTTCTAGCATAAAACTGAAAACTTAATGTTACAGATTTATCTCTCTTTTCCAACGCACTGACACTGGAGACTCCTCCTTCCACAAATGCTAAGAGAAAATGTCACCACACTGACAACTAGCCCCGTGATTTAGCTGTTAATTTAGAAACAGTAATATATTGGAGTGTGTTTATACACACCTGTGATTCACCTTATCGTCAGAGCTGCTTTTATAGTAAGAATTTTTAATATCTGTGGTCCAATCAGAATGGAGCATTCAGCACCACGGTGGTAAACATCAATGAGTTTAAAGGAGTAAGGAGCAGTCTGTGTGCTCGCTTAAAAGGAGTAATGTTGCTCTATGCGTGTGTGTGTTCTGTATGCAGGTGGTGTTCAATGTGAATAACGGTGCTGGACGCTTCTCGGCCGTGTCCAGAAGCAGGTCAAGGATGTGTGATGGCCGCTGGCACTCTCTGGTGGCCAAGAAGTTGAAGCACAGCCTGAGTCTGACTGTAGACGGTATAACCGTGAGCGCAGAGAACCCACACTCTTCCTCGACCTCAGCCGAGACCAAGAACCCCATCTATGTTGGAGGATATCCGGGTATGGCCACTCTCCCCTACACAGCTTTCTGTCTTTTTTGCTTCATAACACATTTACTGTAAGTGAATATAGAGTAATGTTTAATGTTTCTTCTCCTCATGTTTTAGCTAACGTGAAGCAGAGCTGTCTGAGCGCCAGAACATCTTTCCGGGGCTGCATGAGGAACCTGCGCCTGTCCAGAGGTCATATTATAGACGTGTTAGAGTTCAGCTTGGCCTTCACTCGGCCCGGTGTCTCTCCTCACTCCTGTCCTGCTGCTACCGCTGCCTGAAACACTCGACAGTGCTTTCCTTCACTCCTTGTGGACTGTTTGTCTGGACAAAAAGTCATTAATTCCAATAATTTTCATTAAACCAGGTTCTAAAAATATTTTTGTTAATATGACTCAAAGGAATTTGGAGACTCTTGGAGATTCACTGCTCATGTTTGCTAATAAAATGCAATGAAGTGCTATAAATAAAAAAAAAACCCTAATTCTTCATTCTGTTCCTTTTTTAGTCTCTTTTCACGAAACACGCTTCCATTAAAATTCATTTGAAGAACTAAAATGACAAAAAAAAGCCTCTGCGAAACTGTTGTTCTTTCACTTCCTATCACAATTGGGTTTTTTTTTATTAATCCTACTTTCAGTGAAGATTCACAATGATGGTCCGGACTTCCTGTACAGCTGCTCTTTCCTGTCAGTGTCGTGAGCAAGAAAGATAATAAAAAAGAAGCTGTTAATTAGGTTTTTAAAGCAGCTCCTTTTCTCAGAACAGCTCAAGTTTTGGTTTTGACAAATGAGGCTTAAGTTTGTTTTATGAATCTCCTACAAGGATTCTTGGAATTTGAAGGTTTTAAATGGGCTGAAACTACATCCCTGAGGAATTCTTGAATCTGATTTGGCAATATTTTGTATTTATTTTCTACACCAAGCAGGCATAACATTATAACCACCTGCCTAATATTGTGTTGGTCCTCCTTTTGCTGCAGAAAGAGCCCTGACCCGTCATGCACTGTGTATTCTGACACCTTTCTATCAGAACCAGCATTAACTTCTTCAGCAATTTGAGCAACAGTAGCTCATCTGTGCATCAATGATCCTTGGCTGCCCAATGACCCTGTCGCCGGTTCACCACTGTTCCTTTATTGGACCACTTTTGATAGATACTGACCACTGCAGACCGGGAACACCCCACAAGAGCTGCAGTTTTGGAGATGCTCTGATCCAGTGGTCTAGGCCAGAACGATTGGATACTCCAAAAAAAGCATGTGGTCTGTTAATATGGTCACATTATGCACTTTTTGACCTCTAGAAAAAAAAACACCATCTAATTGCTCTGCTTTTTCTCTGCAGTTTTACAGTTGAGCTGTCGATCCGTACGCTGGCTCACAGTGGGATCCTGTACTACATGGCTAATGCTAATCAGCAGGATTATGCAGTGCTGCAGCTGCTGGGCGGTCGACTGCTGTTCTCTTGTGACCTGGGCAAAGGACCTGCTATCACCACATCACTCACAAACATCAATGATGGACAGTGGCACACTGTGAGTTACCGCTTCATACCGCCAGAGAATATCTTGCATAAGAGAACATGATTTGTGGGATTTATATTAATGTGTGTGTTTGCATGAACACAGGTGAGGGCCGACTTCAGCAAGAAGAGCATACTGATCAGTGTTGATGGAGCCGAGTCGGAGCGAACAACCATTAAAGGCCAGAGTCTGGATGTGGAAGGGAAGCTCTACGTGGGTGGATTGCCGACAGGATATACAGCCAAGAGGATTGGAAACGTTAGTGTTTATCTCTTTCCTAAACTGATCCTCTGAAAAGAGCAAATTCTTAAACTTGGGGTCGAGAGACATGCCAAAAAATATTACTGGTAGATACATGACATCTATGAAGAATACAACAAACACAGAAAAGAGATGCAAATTAAGTAAAAAAACAAAACAAAACATACCATACCATCTCAGGCTAACTGTGCCACCTCAATAGAAGTGTACTGTGGCATAATGTAGTGCACTAAAAATACCAGTAAATGACAGATTTGAGTGATTTTCTTCTGGTGTGTGTGTTGCAGGTGACCCACAGTCTAGCCAGCTGTGTGCAGAAGGTCAAGCTGAACAATGCTGAACTGAACTTGAACAATCCAGCTGCATCTTACGACACCGGCTCCTGCTTCAGCTCAGTGCAGGACGGCTCCTTCTTCAACGGCTCTGGATACGCCGCTTTCAGTCAGTATCACACACGGCTCAATCTAACTTCACACTCGACTTCATCCCTGAGTCATTTCTCTCTTAAGCGATTGTACCGCAGCTGTTTTAATGCTCATGTTGTTTAATTAAAAAATGAAGAGATTTTTTTTTCTTCTCAGTGCTGATAAGGAACAGCAGGAAACACTAAAGCTCTGCGTACTTGGTTTCTGTCTGTGTTTCAGTAAAAGAGGGTTATTACGTGGGCTCTGATGTGACCGTGAGCTTGGAGTTTCGTTCCACTGCACTGGATGGGGTTCTGCTGGGAGTGAGCAGTGCCAGAGTGGACGCCATCGGACTGGAGCTCATCGATGGACAGGTCAGGACTCTAACCTTCTGTCTACACTGAACACAGTGTGCATATACTAGTCTAACCCTGGGTGTTCTGTCGGTGTTATTTAGACAGCTGTTTGTCTTGTATCCATAAATATGTAAAGAATAACATGGCAGGGATTTACAGGAAAGGCAGTTTAAAGTCACATTTCATGTTTTTTATTCATCCTTTTTATGTTCTTGCATAAAACTGAAAACTTAATGTTACAGATTTATCTCTCTTTTCCAACGCACTGACACTGGAGACTCCTCCTTCCACAAATGCTAAGAGAAAATGTCACCACACTGACAACTAGCCCCGTGATTTAGCTGTTAATTTAGAAACAGTAATATATTGGAGTGTGTTTATACACACCTGTGATTCACCTTATCGTCAGAGCTGCTTTTATAGTAAGAATTTTTAATATCTGTGGTCCAATCAGAATGGAGCATTCAGCACCACGGTGGTAAACATCAATGAGTTTAAAGGAGTAAGGAGCAGTCTGTGTGCTCGCTTAAAAGGAGTAATGTTGCTCTATGTGTGTGTGTGTTCTGTATGCAGGTGGTGTTCAATGTGAATAACGGTGCTGGACGCTTCTCGGCCGTGTCCAGAAGCAGGTCAAGGATGTGTGATGGCCGCTGGCACTCTCTGGTGGCCAAGAAGTTGAAGCACAGCCTGAGTCTGACTGTAGACGGTATAACCGTGAGCGCAGAGAACCCACACTCTTCCTCGACCTCAGCCGAGACCAAGAACCCCATCTATGTTGGAGGATATCCGGGTATGGCCACTCTCCCCTACACAGCTTTCTGTCTTTTTTGCTTCATAACACATTTACTGTAAGTGAATATAGAGTAATGTTTAATGTTTCTTCTCCTCATGTTTTAGCTAACGTGAAGCAGAGCTGTCTGAGCGCCAGAACATCTTTCCGGGGCTGCATGAGGAACCTGCGCCTGTCCAGAGGTCATATTATAGACGTGTTAGAGTTCAGCTTGTCTCTGATCCAGTGGTCTTGCCATCACAATTTGGTCCTTGTCAAACTCGCTCAAATCCTTACACTTGCCCATTTTTCCTGCTTCTAACATCAACTTTGAGGACAAAATGTTCACTTGCCACCTAATATATCCCACCCGCTAACAGGTGCCATGATGAGGAGATCATCAGTGTTATTCACTTCACCACTCAGTGCTCATAATGTTATGCCTTGATTTGAATGGTAAAAAAAAATGATTTAAAAGATATTCTTGATATTGATTAAGTTTTCCTTTAAGAGATATTTATTATTTCTGGAAGGAGTCTCCAATATCAGCACTTTGTAACAATCAGAGCTACAGCTGTAACGTTACATTTTTCTGGCTCAGGAAAGGCTACATGTTTTCTCAATAACATTACAAGCTGTGTTTTTTTCCCCCTTTTATTACACTGAAGAGACTGAAGAGATCATGTAAGTGATAAGAACATGCTTTGGGGACATTCTACAACATTAAATACGACCAAAAATAGACAAAAAACATGAACTGTACTTTTATTAATAAAAAATTTAATTGTTGGCAAATTGTTGAGATTTAAGAGGAATAAAAGGCTTCAGAATGTGGTTTATTTATGCATTATTTAACTTCAGATTTCTAAAAGGATGTAAAGAACTACTTCAGAGGAAAGAATTTGTGGTTTGTATATTAAGAAGTAAACATTTAGTTGTATTTTTAGGCTTTAGATACAAGGTGCCTGGGTTCTACTTGGGCATGTATTAAGAGCACAAAATATTTATAAAACAGCATATATATTTTATAAAACAGCATTTTATATATATATATATATATATATATATATATATATATATATATATATATATATATATATATATATATATATATATAAATATAAACACAGTTTATAAGACTGTTAATATCCTGATACCGTACTGTTAGGCTACAAAAGTCATAGCTTCTAAAGTATATTATACAGAATAGTCAAATATCTGAATTACATTTATGGATGCAGTTCAGCAACTCCCTTTAGACTTCCCGTATGAGTTTCTGTTCTTTTATCTTTTGTCTTTTATCAGTACAGATGAGGTGCTTGTTAGTGGTTAATACTGGACTGTGAAGTGATACTGAGGCAGTATACAACAACAACAACAACAACAAAAAACCCCAAGTCAGAGTTGGCAGTGTGAAATCATGTTAATACAAAAACAAAATAAAAATATACCACAGTCGAGTACATTACAGTTTACAAAAAAAAAAAGTCTTTTTACAAAAAGAGAACCAGTTACTAGAGTAATGATGAGTTCATCTTTTACAATACTTAGTGTTAGGAGTAACAGTGATCATAGTGTTGGCAGCGAGCAGAGGCGAGATGTACGGCTGGCCTAACCGGATACAGAGTGAGCAGCACTTTGGGCCAAACTCTAAACAGGCATTTGGGATTAGGTTAAAGTGGAAACCCGGCCCAGAGCGCAATGTAAAACCAGTCCTTATCAGCTCGTTCAGGCGATCCTCAGCTCCGGCACAGAAACCCAACGCTCCACAGCGAGCCTGTTTGACCGCATATTTATTAACTCTCCGCTACAGCTTGGTCACCGGACAGTCGAGAGTCTCATTTGCATTGTAAAAATTCACAGTCCATGGGTTACTGTGCAACACTTTTTCATAATGTAGTGCTTAAAAACAGGCATCCTGCAGTCACTAGAGCCTGTTAGGGTTTCATGCAGCACAGCTACTGAATCCACATCAAGCGCATTGTGAATTGGCATTTAAAGGTTCACTTGGTAAAATAACGCTAACTATATGATCGGTATGCATAACTGTACCTAATCATAAAGTTCAGATGGCTTAAATCGCAAGCATGCAGTCAGTGTATGCAAGTAATACAAAACCAGCTATGGTTTACGTGGTAAAATCTCAAGATACCTGGATAAATTAGTGGTATAAATAATATATGTACATGCTTCTTTTCTTTTTTTTTACACTTGAGGCCTTGTAGGCATTGGGAAAACATGCTTCAACAGTGGCCTTAAATCAATAAAAGCCCACATTTCTGGCATCAAACAATCTCAATGGCCAGCATTGCATTGTTCATACTGTGTGACGCAAGCCGTGAAGGGGCAAAAAAAAACCCCAAACAAACAAGCAAAGCCCTCTTTCTGGAGAGCGCCTGTCTCAAATCCAGCTTTCCACGCAAAGACTTGAAGGATAAATCAAAATCCTTCGAAATATCTGAAAAAGGGGAAAGCGAGGTTGTCTCCGCTCCATTGTTGAAAACTTGTTTTTTAAGTGTTTTGGAAAGAGGGGGCAGCTTCTTCAATCTCCTGTTTTCATGACCCATATCCTGAAATGAGCACAAAGGAGAGCCAGCTGTAGCGTCTTTTTTGTTTTCGTTTTGTTTTGTTTCTTGATCTCTTGCTGCAGCTGAAATATGCTCAGGTTGTTCTGGACTTCAGGACCCATTCACAGTGAGGATTCACACGGTACACCTCCAGCAAGTGAGTGTCCGGATCAAGGCAGCGCTCCCCTGGAAATCAAAATATTCTTCATTTAGGGGCAAGATTCTGTGAGGCAATGTCATGTTAGAGTAAAGCACAGCATCAGAACAAGTCTGGAGATATTTCCTCATAGAAAGGCTTTCAGAAGATTTCAGAATAAATGCGAAGACAACTAAAGATCCAGAGCAACTTATATACATCTTATCTCATACAACTGAGCAGTTGAGGGTTAAGGGCCCAAATAGAGCATATGGGCAGTGGTGGGATTTGAACACACAACCTTCCCAGTCTGTATTCAAACAGAGCTACCGGTGTACACCAAGAGTGTACTTTTGCTCATCAAACTAAAACCTGAGCTCCTAAATGAACTAATCATCATTAGATCATAAGGAATAAAACACCACAGGCATGCTGAGATGCAGAGAATATTCATCAGCAGGGTAATGCGATGGAATTACAACCATAAAGTTGATTATTTTTCTAAAACAGCATGTCCCCCAGTGCTTTCTTTCTCTTTTACCATAGCAATGGCCAATTTTAAACTAATAAATAAACATTCCATTTTATAATATACGTGAAAATGACTTGTTGAGAATATTTAATAAAGCAATAGCACACGAGAGACTGTGTTATTATTCATTATTAGTCATTACAGTGATCTTATAAGGAGTAATGAAATATGCAATTAAACTAGTGAAGTGAATGTTCTGGAGTGGCAACATGATCAAATACAAGGTTTATATATTAAATTAGATTATGATGAATAATATTTTGCATTAATATTATTATTTGTTTGCAATTTATTCTTCTATCACACAATGTAACTCATAACTGCAAGCCACATAATTTATTTAAAAAAATATGAAATAAAATAATTACATTTATCATTAATAATATTTACAGTTTTTCCATTTCAATGTTAATTGACTGTTATTAAAACCTGGTGTGTTTAACACAGAACGCAGTTACTGTGATGTGGTCATGGCGCATGTACTTCAGATCAGATCTCAGAATCAAAACTATCTATTTTACATTTCTCAAAAAATCATTTTGAAAGTGAATTTATTCTGAAATCAATGCCACTATTTTTAGTTGTGTTAAAATGTTGACGTTTGGGAAGGTTGCAATCCACACACACACACGTACATTTTAGTGATTTTTCTATTATCATTGACTTACCTATATTCCCTCCAACCTCGAACAAATAATGCTTCTGTTTTCTGCTGCTGTTTCGAGACGTTTGCCTAGAAATCACAAAGCAGGAATCACACATCTGCTCAGCTGTATTCCTGTGTGTCTTGAAATAAAGAGCTGCTGCTCACTCACCCGTTCTCGAAATCAAACCGTGCCATCACATCCCGAGCCTTCGTCTTACTGTCCAGCTGGATCGCCATGGAGATCTTGGCATGTAGTGGTGCCTGCACCCTGATGACCCCTTCACGAAGGTCAGTGAGCTGAAATCAGAGGATCGAGGACGCTCGATAACTCAGTAATCATTCTGTGCATGCGTTAGTCACATGACTCCTGGCTGATCACACCATGTGCGCCATGGTCGATCCTAAAGCCTACCTCACTCCTTTCTTTTTCTCTGTCGGTGTTGCGTCTCCTCAGCAGCCTCCTTTTCGTCTTCTCTGAGCTGGGAGTCTTCTTACTCATGGAAGCGTCGTTCATTTTCCGCACGTGCGAGATGAGGAAACAAGGCACCTGAAACAAAAGCCAACATCTTTGTATGAGGACAGATGTGGCATGTGATTAGGAAAATCTGTCTCCCAGACTTGAAGCTAAGATGGATTTGGAGGACCAAAAGAGGATTTAAGAATAGCAATGAGGTCAAGCTTTAGGCAGCTGAACTATTTACAGAAAAGACAACTTCTTGCTGATTAGCACCTTGGTGTGAATGAGTTTAAATCTGAAATGCTCCGTTACAAATAATTAGCTTGTATATAATATACTTGCACAAGCCTCACCGTCCACAGGAGGTCCTGGTGGACGATGAGAAGGCGGACCAGGTGAGCTGCACCTGCTGCTCCCTGCATCTCCTCCTGCTTGGCCTTCTTCCCCCTAAACGTGAACAGATTCGGGGCCACTATCATGGAGACGTTCCACAGACTCATGCGGTTCTTCTCCTCGTATGCCACGACCTTCCTCAGAAACTCCAGCAGAGCCTGACCATGACACCCAAACACACAGATACAGGGTCAGAAATAAGAGAATAAAACACTGAACTGTGATCATTATGTGAAGATGTGCTGTTACAGTCAATTATAATGAATGACAGGGTGATATGACGGAGTTACTCTTTTCACAGGTTCATTATTTTCCTATAGCAGCATATCCAGTAGTGTTTTAATCCTCTCTCACCACAGCAACATTCCAACAAAGACAACTAATTTTAGCTGTTAAGTAACCACGTTAGTTCCTTATATCTCTTACGTTGTAGCAGCTATAAATAGCCTTTTCTCCGACAGCCGCTCCCTTTGATTTCTGTCTTGCTCATAAGAGTTCACAAGACAAAAAACAACAACAATATAGCTCTAATAGTGACATGGCAGTAATAGTGACTCTTACCGAATGAGACTCCTTCCATTAATGCTAAATAAACATGTCCTTATAGAAAGCTATTCCAGATCAATGCATAGCCTTTACCTCTTTAATAACATCATATAATTAAAAAGATTGTAAATTACTATAAAATCGAGGAGTTGAATTACAGCCAGAGCTGATGTTCTAGCAAATAAATCACTTCCCTGACCAGTGTGTGATATTTATGTATGAAAAGAGACAGATTTTAACACGATAGATATCACTTGCCCAGCCCTGCTTTGAGTTTACTTCAAGCGTTGATTTGATATCAACTATTCATGTCTGAACATCAAAGCCAGGTCTGTTCACAGGAAGAGGATTTGGCCTCAGACGAAATTGGAACGCTGTAATCATAGCCAAAGCAGGAGATTGATACACACTGATAGTCTCTGGCAACAGATCATCTTTGAGCACACAGTAATTCCAGTAGATCTGCTCAGTTTGTATCAAATAAACGTGTGTAATCCACACCCACCGCCAACTCATCTTATTGTAAACCTGTTAGCCAGATGACGAGTAATTCACAATATCGTAGTGTTTGTGACGTCTGGTATGAGGCACATTTACGAACATGCCGTCTTCTTTAAATAACTTCTCATTCCCTTGCATTCTCATACGACAAATTATAGTCATGAGACACTTCCTCTTGTGCTTGCGCAGAGAGTGAGGTGGAGCGCTGATCAAATAAATAACCTGGCAAACATTCCCCAAATACCAGGGCTCCTACAGGATAATGTGCATTATGCTAAAGCTTTTAAACAATAATTCAGCTGGCTAGGAATTTTTTTTTTTTTTTTACCTTAAAATTACATCTTTTGATCTCTATGATTGTTTTAATGATCCATCTGGCAAAAAAAAAAAAGAAATGAAATTAGACCTCACAGCAGTCCTGACTGACCGGTTTTTCAGCTGCAAGCTCATTCAAATGTCTAGGAATGAAAACACACATGCACATGTACACGCAAACCTACTCTTCCTGTAATTACTCTCCTCCTGCAGCCTTCGCCAAGGTGACTATCATTAAAATCGGTGGCGGCAGACTACACGGCCAACCTAAAACACCCTCTCATTTGCTCTCTCGCAGACTTCAAGTCAAAGCCAAATAATAAAAAAACAAAGAAGCGTACTATCGTTTTATACCGAAGCTAGAGAGCGTAATCAGAAATACCAGAAACCTAAAACACAAAAGCATCAACATGAGCGATAAGACTGCTTAAATCCATTCCTGAACACAAATAAAAACAGCTAGTCATTTTTTTTTTTTATTATTATTTATATCACAGAATTTTTCATTCTTTCAGGTCAGAAAGTATGCAGTCATTTTCTATCACAGTAGCATTGACAGCAGCTCCAGCTATAAATGGCACATAAAACTTCCTTTTCTTAAACGTTAAAGTTTCTATAGTAAAAACCCATTCAATCGAAGCTTTATAATATAATGGATTTTAAAAATGAGTTGTTATTGACCAAAGAAAACTCTGTGCTCATAGATATGCTGAAGCTTTATGTTAAGAGACGTTTATTGAATTTCTGTGAAGACGTTCATCATCATTTCATTTGTTTTATTTCATTTATGGACTCCAGTGGCAGCAATTTCTAGAGATCAATAATTATTCTGCCACATGAAGGTTATCAGGACAGGAGCTTGAGCTTTATGGGGTTTTTTTCTGTATTACAACATTTATTTTAGCTTATTATTTGTTGTTTCGGGGAAGGTTTTAAACAAAAACATCGAATGAGGTTAAATACAACACAATGTTCTTAATTAATTAGCATCGCTGTGGTAAAACACTTTGGGACATGCTGTTATTGGAAACAGTATATAAAAAGGTATGAAGCAGGTGAGATTCTTACCTTCAGCGTGTCTCTGTTAGCTTCGGGAAGGAGCAGGACGAGGAGGTGCAGAGCCTGCAGTTGGTGTTTGTGTGATGCGATATCTGTCACATCCGAGACAGAGCTGTTAATCTCACCATACTCGGTGATACAGAAAGCTGTATTATCTGCTTGCTATCAGTGATAAGTTACATTTTTTTAGGTTAGAAAAAGTATTTGTAGAAAGGGAAATCATGCATAGTAATTCTTGGTGCAGCTAGTCACACCATTTCATTAGTGCCAACTGAACTGTGAAAGAAAAGGGGTTTTTTGGTTTTCCAGCGAAGGCACGTGAGATGGTATTTATAGCGTGATTTACAGGTGCTCACTTTGTGCGGCGGTGAAGGCAGGCAGGTGCTGCAGTGTGAGCAGAGGGTACGGCAGCTCTCTGATGAACATCTTTAGCAGACCGGCTGCATCGTTTTGTCTCACCTGCTCCCAGTCGAAACTGTCGTCATAAAACTTCGCCTCCAGCTCCTGGCGCAAGTGCTGTGGATTTCACCAAAATACAATATGCATCAAAATCTCTAGAACATCCTAAATAAATACTAAAGGAAAACAGTGAAATACAAATGTGTTGTACACTGAAATACAATGTGTGTGAATACTGAAATATCAGGGGGATTTCTAGCGCTGTTAGAACGGTGTTCACCATTTTCTAGTAAAGTTCCATGGCCTAACAATGAAACATCTGATGTAGACATAGTGAAGACATACACTTTGAGCAAACATTGGGTTCAATAGAGTTGAGGTAGAATCGACTTGGCAAATAAGTTATCTATGACACGACAAGACGATTAGCATGAAAGGATTCTGTTCTGTTTGAGCAGAGGGTGCAAATAAATGAGGGTTGAGTCTGCAGTGTCAGTGCATAATTTTCATTTATCCATCCATCCATCCATCCATCCATGTGCAACAATATATGTAAAGTGTCATTAGCTAAATAACACCATATTATCCTACCTCCATCTAAGTTCTTTTTTTTTCGGCGCTAAGCTTCCTGTGTTTTTGTGTTGTCTTTTTTGTACTTATTGTTTTTTGCACTGCCTTGTCATTGCCTTGTTTGCCCCTAGCTGCACACTTTACACTTTATGTGGCTTGGACAAACTTCGGTCCTAGCTCTGTGTTGTTTTTTAGTGTTTGAACTCTATGTTGTATGTTTCTGTAGCACCAGGTCCTGGAGAAATATTGTTTCATTTCACTGTGTACTGCGTCAGCTATATGTGGTTGAAATGACAAAACTTCTTGAATCTTGACATTTTTTTTTACTCTCTTGCTCTGACCAGCGATGCGTCTTTTGACCGGCGCTTCATTTCATCTTAAACTCTACATGCGGTCTGCTCTCCCAGTCAAACATTAATGCTATGATGCATAAATTTGGCTCTGATTTATTACGACAAACTCGCCATCCATTCGGAAAACACAAATAATGACACAAAATAAATAGATTCTTCATACACTTCAGGTGATCACTGACACCACTGTCCACAATTATGGGTAATGGTAAAAACCACTAACCGAAATAAAAACCAACATATCAATGAAATAAAGGATTTTTCCCCTCTTTAAGATCCCCTTTACACACAAATAGTCCTGTATACTCAGTTCCATGTGTACCTTTAGCCTGGAGCATATGTGGTGTATGTGTGTTAGCGGTACTAAAGTAAAACAGCTGGTCTGCAACGGTGCCATGCAAAGTCAATTCCTTCTAAAGGCTCAGAGCAGAAAAATAATCAGGATGCTCTGGAGTCTCTCCATACTAATAACCCCACTGTGATTTCTATCAAAACTGTATTATAATTGAATGCAGACACAGCAAACTTGATAATTAGCATTAAAACAAACAAAAGCATCTGAATTAAATTGTATGTTTGATCTAAACATCGCTTATCGAGACATTATAAGCTAAACTCCACTGGAGAATGTTTTGTGCAGAGGTGGACTCTACAAACATATGCTTAGGGTTAGGGTTAGCTAACCCGCTTGTAGATAAATGTAGATAATAAGCACACGCGCACACACACACACACATAGGTTACCCAAAATGTTTTTTTTTTACTCCTTCTATCTTACCATCGAACTGCCTTTTAACAGGTTCATTTCTGCTAGGCATGGATTGGACTGGATTAGACTACCTGAATAAGATGCAAAGCTTCACAGCCTCTTAAGAGATTTCAATCAACAAGGCAAACCCGTGCAGGCGCCGCTAGCTTTCATTAGTTCTGAGCAGTTACACATGGAAAGATCAACATGGGCACAAAGAATGTGTGTGTAGCAGGAAGTGAAACTGGACCATAGTGGCTAAAATAAGGTCTGCAAAATGCTAGACGTGTGGGTCGTCAGGGAGCTGCATGATTTTATTTTATTTTTTTCGTTTTGTTTTCCATTGCCACATTATGTGTGTGGGTTAAAGTCTGAGGTAAGATGGTGATGGAAATGTGGTGTGTCTTGGATTTAAAGCTTGCTGATGTTGAGTGACTTCAAAACCAAATTTTGGCCAGGATATGGGTGTGTGTGTGTGTGTGTGTGACATTCACTCAGTAGTTGAATTACTGATTAAGTCTAAAGAATGAAAACACTTTTAGGGGTTAAGGTATTTTACCTTTACTCTAGAGGCGGAGCCAGGAACCCTGAGAATTCCTTCCGTCTGCAGCCCTGTCTGCTCCAACTTTGACAACAGCTGCAAACGCACACACAGATACACAGAACCGTCACGCTCAGAAAGATGGGCTCTCAGAGCCCTATATGACTCCTTTTTTCAGTCAAAAAAACTGAATGTATGCCATTTGCTTATTCCAGTGTTTTTGCGTAGGCTGTATTTGTCTCTCAGATTCTCCGATACAACCCTCACATTGTTTAGAGATAACGCAGTGCGCTGTGTGAGCTTTTTCAGCATTCCACTCCTTTTAAGAACAGATAGAAGCTGCTTTATCTCTCACTGATAAGCCAATCAGGCGGCAAGATTCTTGCTCAAACAGTGAAACCTAAACTAAAAACACAAACGGATAAGCTTTCTCCTGCTCTCTCCTAAGTCGAAGTTTTATTCAGAACGGAACAGAAAGTCACCCTGTAGCGCTGGATATCAGACGTAGCAATTAGTGTAAATACAGCTGCTTGAGATTATATGAGGCAAATAATCTCTGCTGTGAAGGTTATATATATATATATATATATATATATATATATATATATATATATATATATATATATATATATATATATATATATATATATGCCTTGTGATCTGCTGAAACTTAATCTAAATTCTCATTCATTATTTAAGTACGTGATTCCTCAATCCTGCAACGATCACATGAACTATTCTGACACGACGTACCATGACCTTTCGGGTACATTTCATACATACTCTTCAACACGTACAAATGTTTTAATATTCCTTAACGTTTCGTCGTTATAATGAAACGTTCTAGTTAATTCCTCTTTAAACTGATTCAGGTCGCTCTCGAGCCGTGAGGAATCTGTACAGAACATTAAATTCTCAGCATGTGGTGGACTATTGAACTCCTTTCCTCCCACACACTATCTAAAAACAGACACAAAGAAAAAAATTTAGTTAAAAAGACTCTGCTGCACACAGCCTCATCTCTTTACACAGAGAAAAGCAAGCCTTTAGGCAAATTATACCGGCAAGAGGATTCTCCCCAGTAAATAAAGTCACTCAGGGATTTGGCTTAATCTCCGGAATGCAGCCTAATACTCTGCTGCCTGAAGAAGGTATCCGAGTCCCAGGCGACACATACCCCGCCTCAGTGTCGCGATTACTGCAGTGAATGTAATGTTACTGATTATGAATTACATGATGAAATATTAATTCTCGTTTACTTAAGGACTGGTAAATTCCATATCTAGCAATATTGAAGTATGCATACACTTGTTGAGCATTCTTGTCCACCTTCCTTTGTGTCACTCGTGCATAAAAATAGGTGGGCTTGTTAAAACGTTCCGATTTTTTTGACACAAAATCAAAGACTGACTGCTCTCTCGCAAGATTCCCCCCTTTTCGTGTCTGATCAGTGCACTTGACTCCCAGCACATGTATCTGGGATGATGGATTTGTTAGCGTGTTAGTCCATACCACACTGTGTAGTGGGTCAAATGTCAGGCTTTCATTTGATGGCTTCAGCAGGAAGGAATTAGTGTTAAATTTAGAAAATATGCTGATTTATAAGTTGCACAAAACCTCCTGGATACACAACTCCACTAGGCTATATACAGCTATAGAAAGGACAATGTTTATAATCACACTCTCTGCTGTCACTCAGATGAGGATGGGTTCCCTTTCCAGTACAGTTCCTCTCAAGGTTTATTCCTCATATCATCATAGGGAGTTTTTCATTGCCAGTGTTGCCTCAGGCTTGCTCATTAGGGTTAACTTTGTCATTTTTATTCTGAATTTTTTTATTACTGTACAGCTGCTTTGAGACATTGTGCATTGTTAAAAGCGCTATACAAATCAAATTAAATTGAACGAAATGTCCTAACTTCAACTACTCAGCTACATGGTGAGCTAACTATGACAAGATCTTTCACAACAAAGCAGAGAAACCGGACACCATAGCTACAGTTTTTAAGCAGTTTGGATTCGTTTTCTAAATCTACGAAGATCTGTCATATGGTTCTTTTCATTTTCAATTGTCCTAGCAAAATTCTGGCCTGGCTCGCATAACTCGAATGTAACTGGTGGTGAAATACGGCTGAAATTACTCACTTTACTTCAGAAGAGAATACTTCAACAGAGCTGATGAAACAGACTGTGCTCCCTCTGTCGAGTGCTGATTCCACATAAAACAGCAGAGATTTGTGTCCTCCCAATATTTCTCTCATAGATAACGCTCATACGAGCCTCAAAGCAAACTTTAAGACCACAGAATCCTACTGGCTCTTCAGCTCTGGGACCATAATGGATTCCATGGTATTTTATAAGAAGAAGACTGCCATTTTTAGCAGGGTAAGTTTATATCTGCTCATATTTGTAATTAGTGCTGCCAAGATTAACTCCCCAGCTTTCCCACAACGTAGCTAGCTGGCTAATACAGCTACAGAGCAGAATGTCAGGGAGGATTTGATTGATATATTATGTATTCACATGAAGTAGGGCAGTTGATTATTGAGTATTGATAACATCAATCCTTTTAAAGAAACCTTTAATCTTCCTAAGGAAGCACAGACACAATAACACTGACGCGGTTATTTCCCTATTCGGTCCTCAAAATGGCAGCGATGATACAGTGTGAGGTCACATGAAGTGGAAAGATATGTGACTATGTAGTTCTTCACTACAACGTTGTAGGCAAAAACAGGCAAGAAATAAAGCAGATTGTAGCAGCTGACCTACTCTAGGGGAAAGTACAGAAACAAGGCTGAGACCTGATAGCTTTTTTGGAAGGTGTTCGCTAAGAATGGGAACAAAGGCTATGCAAGTTAAGATAATAAGAGACATCAAGCTGTGGCTGGAGCTGAGGAGGAGGGAGGGATCTGAGACCGAACCAGACGAAGTGCTGATTAATGACTTTCCAGAGCGTCCAGTGCAAAGAATCGCTGTGTCGAAGTTTCCACTTTGGGCTGAACATAAAGAAGCTTTGCTGTGGTCCAACCCCGTGCACCACTGCCCAGCAAAAACAAGACAGACTCCAAGAGATAAGCTACGCACCTTTTTGAAAACAAGAGGAACTTTAGAGCCAGGAAATTTCTTTTGGTCATTTTCCAACAGCGTAGCCAGGGGAACTCCAAATATGCCAGTTTCTGCAGAGAGAAGAAGGCAGTGATCACACTAACCAAAACATATGAGAATAAGTGATGAAATATTAAATGATAAAATTTTAGCAGTACTCACCCCGCACCTTGCTACGAACTTCCCGGTTCCTCTTCAGCTCAATGCCCAGGGCATCGTAAAACGTGGTCAGCTCTATCAGACTGATATAGCCGATCTTCTTGATGTCTTCTGAGGACAGGTCTTGCACTCTGGTCAGGCCCTGCTTAGGCTTCACTATCTGAAATGTCTGAGTAAGAAAGATAATAGAATTATCTTAATAAAATGAAACTACATTTGATATGTATACTCTATATATTCAAACAAGATATATTATAGGCAATGACCAGTGAGAATAGATTTTCTCGGGTGAAACAAAATGCGATTTTCGCCTGTTTTAGTTGAGTAGCACTTGATTTCTTTGTCATCTCACACTTCACAGTAATGGTTAATGACTCATATGAAACATTTATGATACTTTTTTCATAAATATTTCTGTTTTTACCTAGCTTACTAGGAGCAATACATTAGAAAAGTTCCCACGACACAAAAATAAAAGTTTCACACAAATCTTTATATCATCAAAGTCAATGGTGGTATCAAACCCATTTCTGCTATCTTGATGACCCCAAGCACCTGTTCATAAACATTTAATATTTGAAGGTGTCATCTTCAACCAATAAAATTCTGTGTAAGTTTCTCTCAACAGAAGTAAAAACATCTCACACTGAAAGCTAACAGAGTCCTGACTAATTTTATATCAGACTTGCGGCAATAAAATTATTCTTTTGTTAATACTGATTAAAAAAAAATCCAGTAAGTCGATTTCCATACTGCCGGCAAAATGGAACGCTAGTGTACTGGTAAAAAGGCTTAAATCCTAAACTGATCTGGAGGGTTGCTTTTGTATTGTAGACATGACCTGTTTTCCTATCCTTTCTTTCAGCTCTTAGTGCAATCAATAAAAATGAAAAAGCAATAAAAATGCAATGATGACAGATGGTGAGGGAAAGGTTTAGTGGCCCACTGAAGCTTTGTGTGTGTGAGATTATAAAGATCTGTGGAAAAGCAAAGCTGAAGGCAAACACTTACTGGTAAATCCTTGTCTCCTTTCCAGATCCTCTGGCAGTCGAGGCAGTCGCGGCCTTTCCGATGAGCCGTCACTCCCTCCGAGTACGGCACTTCAAAGGACAAGATATTCGGCTCCAGCTGACACTCTGACATGCTGCTCGCCACAGGGGGGAACACTGGGCATGACTGGTGACCTACAGCAAACACACACAGACAGACAGTCTGTAATACCCAAATTTGTTGGTTCAATCATACCATATATATTAGAGTTTAGTCAGGACAATATACTAAGCAAGAGCAATAGTCTCATAATGGGCTGGTACAGTGTTTTGCTAGGATTAAAGGCCACAGACTAACCTTTGGGAGGTGTCCAATGGGGCAGTATCGGTGTAATTGTGCCATTTGGGGACACTGTGGGAGTTGGTTCAGCAGACTGTAAGAACAATGGAATGGAATTATGATCAAGGGAAATTAACCCATCCTTCAGCAAATTTATAAGACATCACACATGATAAAGAGCAACAAAGAGTAACAAAACATAGAAATCCTATAATTAACACTTTAATATTTATTAGTAGAATACAGTACGGAGACATCCGTGATCTGAAATCAGCACACAAAACACTTGGACATCTGAGATCTACACAGCTCATGTTATGTGTATACGGCTCTCGTTTTATTGTCATGGGATCAAGAAGCATTAAAACTGGTGGATTTTACATCTCACCATTATCAGAGTTATTAAATTATTTGAGTGGCCATTCGATTGAAACCCTCTATAACTCAAAATCACATGAAGTTGGTTCAGGAATAGAAAGCGCTATGGCGCTAACAAATATTATAGTATTTAAACCTGACACATTTAAATGATGTTCATGAAATGTTCATGAATGTATTTCACAGCTAGAAGAATCCAGGAGTACAAAACATGTAAGCCCCTGGACTAGAATAGAGCTTTAAATGCTGCAACTCTGAACAACAATGCTGCATCACATCATAATAAATGATAATGGGTCATATTTCTAACCAGACTTCCTGTTGTGGTCCATTCCTCACTTTGCCTCCATTCCAGCAGAAAGGTCCTTAATAACCCATCATCCTCTTCTGTAATCTAGATCACGTTACATGAGCTAAGTTTAGTACATTAGCCCATTGTGCCAAGCTCTACTCACAACTGCATCCTTACCATAGACACACAGTGAGTCTCAGTTGCCAGTCCAGCTGGCTGCGAGTAACTGCCCTACATTCTCTGCCAGCCTGCCGACTCCCTTGCTCCATCAAACACCATTTGTTGACCAGATGTCCACTCAAGATATTCTCCCTATACCCTACTTTTTTGCTGATGATATTGATATGGTAGAACTATCAAAGACTAATCCAGTGCATGTTCTAACATGTTCCAGTTACCCCCCCATGCCTGTTCCTGTGCCTCTGTAATAGTCATTCTGGTCAGGCCTTGGCAGGACTGACCAGTTACTCATCCACTTCACATGCTCTTAGTCACAGATCCCTCTAGGATGGGCTTGAGAGCTGCCTTTATTTTGGTGTTTATTACTGAATTCCTACACGAATGACTCTGAATTCATGTAAATTTGTATAGAGATTTAAACAATAGACAGTGATACAAAGCAGCTTTATGGAAACCTGGATGCAGCAAGCCAGGGGTGACAGCAAAAGTAAATGGAATCTTTCAGAGAAACCAGAATCAAAATGGAAAGTGTCCTCTTCTGGGAGACAGTGGATTCTAAATCATTACACACTCACAAATATAAAGGTACCAAACTGTAGTTTTTACTTATTCTTGGCGTAGTAACAGTGGTACATGATTGTATCCTTGTATGTGTCATGTACCTAGAAACATAAATGTGATGCAGCCTTAAGTGGTGGTCCTTAAGGTCCAATTATGTACCTTAAACTATAGTTAAAGGTTTCCAGGAAAATCCAGGTAAAATATATACACACTAAATGTACAAAAGATGCACCCTCGATAGAAGAGGGTACCATGAATAGACAAGGAAAAGTACAGTTTGGTATCATCTGACAGACAGAGCTGTAGAAGAGCAGTATGTGTTGAAGGAATGTTCAGTATGAGCATAACGTGAATACAAGTCCACAGACGAGCACAGGACAGTTTACATGATGAAAGCAAGTTACAGATCTACAGTATCCAGGTGAGATTATCCACTGAAGCAGGGATGAATCAAATTACAGTCAGATATATTCTGTTGACAAAAACAAAGCCCATATTTATTTAAACTGCAACTTGAGCAAAGAAAACTCTCCATACTATTTGCTTGGGTCATCGGATATGAACACAGCATTTCTGATGGCTAATTTAAACATAGCCTGGGTTGTTCCACATTCTAGCCCTTCCACATTCCGGCCTCAGTCAGTAAGAAAGATATGTTTCGAGATGAGTAGTGAGCAGCTGACCTGGCAAATGGGTGGCATGCTGAGGAATGTGTCGCCTTTCCTGCTCTTACACTAAACACAGCTGTCACTCTTATCATCAGTAGGTTACTAAATGCACGTGAAAGGCTCCGACAAGGCTCAGACAAGAGGAGATGTAAGAGCGAGTGGCAGCTTTATCTGCTATGCATGTAACTCATCATCTCATAGACATCTTAGAGAAAAGAGATTACGCAGCTAATCTCGCAACGTGAGAGCAGGAACCAGTTAATCCTGCGTGATACTCAGTCTCAGGAGGCATCTCTGAATCAATAATCATGTCAAAAGGAATAAAATATACTCAAAATCAAACCAGCTACTTTAATTCACAACAGACTATATGAAAAAAACTTTGCGGATCTTCCAAGAACCTTCCGATCATAGATCTCCAGCACATTGTGTCTTCTGCTCACCGATGTGTCAGCCGTGGAGAAGACATCCCGGACATGGCGTATGGGCTGCTTGTTTCTTTTGCGTAGGGTTTGAGTGTAGTTGTCCAGACGTTTCTTCACCATGGCGGCTTGAGAGCGAGTGAGTGTTGAGAGGAGAGCCTCAGCAGGACTGTCAACGAGAGCTCCGGACACCAACGGGGAGAGACCAGCTTCATGAAGCCATGCTTCCTCCAGTTCCGCTTCTACCATGTAGAATTGCACAAACATTACAGTCAGAATGCTGAGAATCCTGTACATCTACAGCGACAGTCATACCTGAATTTTTTTACTAGTGATAAACATCTCAGAGCTGGTGCAATTAGAGTGAGGGAAATAATGGAAGACATTAGGGGCATTAAAATGTCTAGTATGGAATGTTTGTTTTGGTCTCCAATTTTAAGTTTCTAGTTAATCTGAAAAATAATTTAACCAACTTGCAGAATAGACAGGTTTAGAGACTTGGTGCCCTTTAATAAAAACATTGGAGGTCTATTTGGAACGTTCCCACCCAAACGTGCAATTGGTTCAGTGTGTCTCACATACATTATACATTTAAATGTACCTAACTGTGCTTGAAGCATGGACCCCTAATGCTTTTCATGCATTCCCTTATGCAGAGAAAATCACCATATCAAACACGAGTAGAAAGAAAACCAACAAAAATTGCATGAGTGAAAACACCTGTTAACCATTTTCCTTTAGAAATCCCTCTAGACCAGGGGGCTTAAAGAGTGCATGTGTACATGGCCAAATATTTCATCCAATGCTGCCAACCATAAAAACAGTCCAAAGATGCAAAAGGAAGGCAGATCCACATTTCAAATATAGAACAATAAAGATAAAGCATAAGCTTTAATCATTATTATATCCAGCTGTCTTTCAAGCAGAACCTCATGTAGAAAACCGCAGAAAAATGATCTGAAAGATGGAAGGCAAAGTGATGGTTCATGTAGAGTAGTCTGCACTCACCATCGATGCTGCCCTTCTCCATTATCTCTTCTTGGCCTCCTTGGCAGTCCTCCTCGATGTTCCTCATCTCACTCCAGTAATCCTCCATGGAATCCTGGGAGTCTTGGGATATGGAGCGATCAGGAGGAGAGGGAGGCATCGCTCCTGCCGAAGGATTCATCCTCGCAAACCCCCGATGCTGTGCTTTCCTAATGAAAACAATACAGAAGGAGTCAAATCCATTACTCATAGTAATAACACATAGTGATTCGGTGTGTAGGTGTAAATGACAGAGCATTTAGCTTGCAGTTACTACAAAAATAACCAGAGTATAGAAACCCACTGAACGAGCCAGGGATGTCTATACAGAATTTGTTATAACACATAGCCTTGTTGTTCAAAGTCTAGTTCACACAGGACATCCATATTTCCACTACAGCCCTCTAATTTCAGGACACTTTGAGTCCTTGAAGGACTCTGAGATGAAAGAGCTAGTGACACCATCACTTTTTTTCTCGGTCAGCAGCTGTTGGGATGGAGGAGAAATGGAGGTAGAAGGAACACAATCCTTTCACTATGGAAGGTTCTAGATTAAAGCTCTCCTGGTAAGCTTCATCAACCAAAATCAATCATCACAGCAAGGAAGTCTAGAGCAAAGCAGAATGATCTTAGGATTTCAGTATTTCTAGAGAACAAAGTTAACATTATAGTCCCAAAACGCCCTGCGAAGCAAAGCAATCTAATTCAATTTAGGTTTGAACTTTCCTACTGAAATATTGATAAGGAAAAACTAGCTGACTATGAACTGTTATCACTGTGTCTCGCATTCACTCTCTGTAGTTTCTCTGCCAGGAAGCAGGCTTCACTTAGAGGATGTTATCGATCACAACCACGCAAGATACCTTCTGTGTTAAGAGAACTCCATTCTAATAGCCTCGAATTTCCCTAAGAGGTCTCTGCTCTCAGCTTCCGACAGGTTTTATCACTTCAGCAGCAACATATTTTGGAGTCTCGGTCACACAAGCATGCCATGCTGCTTTCAATATTGGCTTATGACACAATCACTGACTCTGACTTTTTCAAGACTGATTCCAACTATATAAAAATTTCTACAACCAGTTTGTTTGGGTAATTTCCTACACATTTAGAATATTAGGATGGTGCTGGCTGAGCAATACTATCCATTTCATACTGATAAAAAAAGGTCTACATTGTGTCCATATCAGTAGACAGGAGATATTATCCCCGTTTTCATTCATCTGAGATTTCCTCCTTTGATAATTTGGTTGTAGGTCTCATGTTTTTACACGGCAACCTGTAACAACCACAACTGAGAGAGAAGATGGAGGCTGATCTGCAATGAGAACAGCATTCTTTGGCCAATGTGCTCACTAAGGCACACAGCAAAAGATGGGTTCACTATAATGTACAATAAACAAATCATTTCCTATACATCAATCATGCTTTCAAGATAAGCACGGGCATTATAGCCATTAATGAGTTGACTAATGAGTTCGAGAAAGGTTTCTCTACACAATGGTAATGTATTTTGGCTTCACTGAAAGCTTCGGCTGACGTGCGATCAGGACGCATCCGATGATACATATTCAAGTCATACCATGAAACAGAGCCGTTTCAGTTTATTCGCTTCATCTGTTTGTTTGCCAGCTTTATACTTTCCAATTACTGATATGATTTTGCTATTACAGACTTTGATCATGAGCTCAGATCGGCAGTGTTATTACACATTATGTGACATGCACACTGAGAGCTTATTCAGTGCCATTGTGACCGTCGATGGCAAAGTTTTGGTAGTGACTTTTGATCAAAATCAAGTCTGGTTTCAGACTCACTTGATTCCATCGGACCCCCAGTGTATTTCTGTTTAACCTACGTCATCCTAATTGTGCATGGAGAATCAAACTCCATTCAGCATAATTTGGATTATTCTGGTGAGCTTATACATAGTCAGGCAGCTCGCCTCGCCTGTGTGTCACATTGTTTGCATGCCACTCTTCATACCCATGTATAACGTATACTAAAGATGTTACATTACTTCCTGTACAAGTGCAGACCCGACTCATATTTATGGGAATCCCAGCATAGTTCAGACAAAATCAGACCTCCTACAGGCAGTCTCAGGTTCGGTACCACGGTGCACAAACCAAGCTCTGTGTCAGACTAAACTACCAGGGAGAAAGAGTGTGACTACGGTGACAACGCTCATGTGAAAGCCACCAATAGGATCCACAAGACAAGCCCAAACCCACAGAACAGCTACAGCACAAATATGGCAGTGAAACATGGCAGAAAAATAAATTAGCATGCTATTGGACAGAAAAATATTTCACCAAGCTCACTTTGAAAAATATTTCTGTGGCCCCATTTTATGCAAAAGCCCAAATCGTTAAAAATTGCAGGTTTATTGTGATTTTTATTCTATTCTCTGGCATGAAGAACACAATCAAAGTCTGATACAGAACTTGTCCAGGATTTTAGTTGGATAATTTCATACAGTGTTCGAGTATTATTTTTAACATAAATGTAATTCTATAACAATTACCTAAGTAACAGTCTTGTGTGCTACCTTACCATGGACTCCAGATCTGTAATGTCCATGCTAGTCTGGCACAAATCTAGCATAAATTTCCATAACAAAACTTTGGCATGATACCCTTTGATAAGACTTAAATATTTTCTTAAGTATGTATCCTATATTCAGTGCATGCAACCAAAGTCCTGGCAAAAGTGCTTTCAATCAAAACATATACTGGGAGGTGTTACTCGTCTCAGTACAGTACATTACATGAGGATTCAGCATTGGATTGAGAGTTACAGGTTAAAAACAATCATCATGCTTCAAGTTTCATTCCCAAAAACTGAAAACCAATAACAGTGCTACCTAGCACAGGTTTTATAATATCAAATTGAAAAGTTCTATACAATACTGCACTACAATAAAACTACAACACAGGTCTGAGTACTGAACACACTACATGAACAGGCTCACAGTACATAAGTCTGACTTCCTGACCTGAATTTGTCTTGGCACAAATCCTAACAAAGCCAGAGAAACTGAATGACAACCACCTTCAAAACACATGAATAATATGAAAATGAACACAGACCAGTGCAAGTTGCTTCTTCATCTCACCCAAGCCATATTCTCCAGCAACTGATATTTTTAGTCCTGATGTTCCACCTAAAAAGAATCAATACTCCATGAAAACCGACTCCAACTAATGTCTGAGCGGAAAAAGCAGATTACCTTTCAGTGTCTCATCCAGCTACGGAGGACAGAGGAGAGCATTAGGGTAGAGTAGGCTGCTCTGATCGGAGATGTAGATCATAAATCGAAGCCACACAAAGAGGGACAGAAAGGGAGCAAAACAAAAAAAAGAGAGAGAGAGGAACAGAGACAGATACGATGAGTCTCAACTGACCCAATCTCAGGATTTCCTCCTGTGACAGCAGGAACCCTGCATGTAACCTAAACTCATCTCCCCTCCCACATACCTCACTCCATCTATCCATCCCACTCCATGGGAGGTGAACAACTTTCCAGCACACACATTTCTTCCTTCCCTGCCCCCTCTGTCTCTCTCTCCTTCTCTTTGGTCCACCCCTCCCTCTCCCTTTACCCCATCCTGTCCTGTTCTCTCTCTCTCTCTCTCTCTCTCTCTCTCTCTAGCACGGCTAGAAACCACTCCCTGCTTTAATCTTTACAGCCCCACTACTTCCCCTAAGAAGGAAGGAGTTAAATGCCCGTCGTTTTCACTGTTTATGCCGAGCGGTCTCTTGAACCCTTCACAGCGAGACTAGAAACTGTGGACAGTTTGGATGTGAGGAGGTGGCCTGGGAGCTGGAGTAGTGAAATGGGGTAATTTTGGAAAACCAGTCCCATATGTGGGTAATCAGCAAAATCATTCATATCGCCACTTACTTTCATTTCACAACAAACCTTTTACAGACATTCCTAAGAAACAAACACAGAACGAACATTCCATTAAAAAGTACTAAATATAGGAATCTAGTTTCCGGAGATTTTGCATTGCTTTGCATACCTACAGAATGGCATCTGCTCTCACAATAAACATGCACACAAAGTACACATCCCTGTTTCCTCAAAGTATAACTCATAAAAAAGCTAGATGTCATTCTGGCCAAACAGACTCCATAGCTCAGCAAGAGGATTAACCTGGAAATGTGGTACTAGTGTTCGTCCCTGCTTAAACCAGAGAAGAAATCTAAAGATCCATCAAAAATCATGACCTCATTCCTCCAAGAATGTAAACACAGGAGCAGTGGTGCTGAGGCCGCAATCCAAAAGCAACATGTACGCAAAACTTTAGTCTTCGAACAACTTTTCAAGCAGGTCAAGAGAAGTTTCAGACACTCTGCTTAGACTGGAAAACAACTTCTTCTTCAGTCTCCGCATGGCCATTTATTTAATCGACTAAAACATTTTCCATTTTCCATATTGATTAAAATGGGCATCCACTTCAGAGCTGATAAAATCAGATCAGAGTGCCAAACTGCTGACCATGGCACGTCCCTGTAAATTGGTCAAAAGCGGAAATGTTGATTCGTTACACGAAGCTTCTCAACTATTTGCAGGAGCATGAATGAAAATAGGGATTCAAGATGATTTTATCAGAAAGGTATGTCAGCCACCCCCTAGCTAGACTTCAGCTAAAATAAGAAACACATGTTTCCTAAAGATGCCTCAAAGAACTGAAACAAGACTGCTGCAGGTTCCACTCAGTATGAAATGAAGGGCATGAGCTAAAGGCTTTAATGATGACCAAAGCATACTGGGCTTATTTGATTTTATGACTTGGGTTGCCAGGCTAGAGTAAATAGTCATTCCAAGTCCTAATAATATGACTGCACATATAACATTTAAAAGGATTGTGACTTAAGGTGAGTATATAATTTAATCATTTATTTAAAACTTAGCAAATATTCACAAATCGATTTGGGGCATTATAGTCAGACACATAGAAATGGTCTTGAATATTTCCAGAAAAGCTGTTTACTCCTCTGAAAGCTTATTTGGATGACACAAAATGGAGTTCACAGATTGAGCAATACTGTTGAATAGACTCACAGATCAGGAAATTCACATCAGAAAGCACCTTTATTTAAATCCACATCCAGAATATTTCCCAATTTAAATCATTAAGACAGCCAAAAATACCCCACATGGCTTCTGCAAAGAGAAACAACTGGCATTTATAGTGCTGGTTTGGGGAAACCTCTAATGACAGGCCACGCTGAATAAATATAGCTACCATGCCTGTTATCCTATAAACTGGCCTTTGCTCATTAGGGCTGGAGCATTAGGCAGGCACTGTGAGAGCACAGAGTGATTGCTCAAAAGTGATTTAAAGGCAGGACGTCATACAAACCGATCGATACAGCACTGAATTGCGGGGCTTGAGATGATTAATATCTCTGACAAGGTCATGGAGAATTCCGCAAACACTAATAACTCATTAACACAGCGATGGAAAAGTAATGGCTAGCCAGGCCGTCTTTAAGGCTTCAGTGTTCAGTCTGGTCACAAAACAACACACGAACCCTTGTGGTTGATATGAGTAATAGTAGTCATCTGGTGACTAATGGGTTTTTAACCTCGCCAAGCTTTCAAGTCTGATCTCATGAGCTGGAGTCAAAGCCACTATAAGCAAGTCTTTGTTAACCAGCCTGTCACTGTGAAACACTTTGTCAGCTTTCTTAATGGTATTTCAAACAACCGACATACGACAAAGTCACTCCACAGTGCATGTTTCAGTCACTCACTAACATTATGGAGAGGAACTCCACCGTCTCTGATACTTCCTGTTTTGGTTACCAACATAGGAAAGACTACTGTTTCAATCCATGACTTCAACATGCAAATTCACCACTATACCACATAATGCATGAGAACTTCCCATGAAGGTAAAGTTTGGATGCGATTACGTAAAGAAAGTGAAACTGATGGTTTTGCAGCAGAAGTGCTTGTTCAAAAAAAATTTCCCTTTGGGAGATTCTGTGTTCCAAAGAGCTTTGTTCCCTTACAATGTCCACTGAGACTGTCCATTAAAAATAACCTTTCACTCACTATAGGGCTGAGCAGTACAACAATACACTATTAATATCAATGTAAATTACATCACACCATACACATTTCTGAGATAGGATCAATCCTTGGAGTTATTTCGGCTCTCTTGCTAAAAAAAAAAGTCTTGGTGGTTTATAATCTTGCTTTGAAAATATGAAAGAAATCTAACGTTAAATAACAAAATGCAACTGAAGTTCCTAAACACACTCTACTATACTTACTAGAGGCTGTCAGGTCAGTCTGTGTATTGGCATGGCAACATTAAAAGCTCTATCCAGCTGTGATTTCTTTGTTAACTGGAGCACAAATTAAATTATCTGGCCATAAGGTGCCTGAAAAGTCAGTCACTTGATTTTAATTTCTTTTTATTGCTTAAAAGCAATATCACATAAGCAAGAGTGCCGCTGTATTGAATATCAGCACGGCTGTACTTGGTCTGGTGCCAACAGCCGAATCACAGCCGTGGTGATATTCAGTACAACGGCACTCTTCTTGTGCAACACGCTTGCTCGTATGACATTTATATGTTTCTGGAGGCACTATGATATGCAATTTTGTGCCATCTTGCCAGCCATGACTATTTCGCTTTTATTCCATGTCTAATACATGTTTAAAGCCATAAAGTCTAAGGTTTTTGCTTAAGATTCCTTCTGACCATGAGAAAGAGATCACCAATAATAGAACAAAAAATAATCTCATTCACAGATGGATCGATAATTCCTATAATTATGCCTGTAGTTCATTAGACAAAGCATTTTGTACAACAAATTAACACTTAAAGCAAAAGTACTTCACATTTGTAAACCTCAGCTACATTTTTTTCCTCTCTCTCATTCACACACACACACACATACGCTTCCAAGCATACACACACCAACCCCAAACATTTACTATGCAAATTGTATACCTCAGTACAGCTGTTGCCAAATTGTGACAGAGTTCCTGTGGTTTTAGTAAGTTTAAAAAAAAACAAAAACAAATTACCATTCACACAATAAATAGCACTATGAACTGCATGCTGAGGTCAGGAGCTTTTGACAAAGGTTATCAAATCCTGTCAAAGGTTATCAAATTCAAGCCTAAAACAATGCACATTCCAAAGTATTCAAAATAAAAAAAAAAGAAGTACATCTGCTGTGTAACCCCTGGTCATGATTCGGGTTGCTGCAAAATCTCACTCTTTATACCTCCTCAAAAGCATTTTTTTTTTAAACAAGCCTATGATGAAAACCTTGTGTAAGCCTATCCATTTCTGATTCAATACTGCTGTGAATACAGGTATTAATATAATATTCAGATTGTGAAACAATATGAGCCGTTGTGCAAACATTATGAGGGAGTAAACGGTGGATTTTAAATATTCTTACGAACAAAGAGCAAGCCTTTGTTATCTATTAACCTTCAGTCGAGATCACTACTTATTATGCAATCGTTATATCACAGATTTAACTATTTTATACCTACTGTGCAAATAGGCACACCACATTTAAAAAAAATAAATCATAAACCTGGTGAATAATGGCATTTTCCTTATCAAGGAAATTTTAGCAACACCTAATAAAACAAAGTTAATCTGTCAACATGGATTCAGCTAGAATTCCTTATCTAAACAACTGAGCTTAGTACACGTTCACTGACACACATTCGGGGCGATTGATAATGTTTACCTGCGGATAATAGGACGCTCTTTCTCCATATGAGCGTGCTGTAAATACTGGCCTCCTTTTTTCATGGCTGTACCGAAGACGACTGAGTAAAGTTACAGTCAGAGGACTTGCTTTCTACCTGCATGAGCTCTGGAATGTGGCAGGGCAGCACTATGAAAAGCAGCACATTCTGGAGCTATTTCCTCTTGCGTTGATCTCACATGAGGTAAGAATGTCTGCGTGTAAAACCAGCATGCGGGTCTGGTGATTTATTGCGCTCGTATGGCGATGGGCTTATTGCCCATTCAAAACAAATTCAAAACAAAAACACTTTCATTAAAGAACATCTGAACCTACGATGCTCTTATTCCGAATCTTATTGTTAATATACCTTATTAAGTCCTTAATTCAAGATATTATATCGATATTTTAACTTTCTCTCTCTCTTGCAACATTGCATGACATTTGGCTGACTTAATACTGTGTCATTGAGACATCTTGTTATTCTGAAATACCTCCAAGTTAATATTTCATACAAAATCAATAGAATTAATGAATTAAATATTAGGGGTGAGGCACGGTGGCTTACTGGTTAGCATGTTTGCCTCACACCTCCAGTGTTGGGGGTTGGTCAATCCTTGACCCTGTGTGTACAAAGCATGTTCTCTTTGACCTTTAGCGGTTTCCTCCAGGTACTCCAGTTTCCTCCCCTAAGTGTGTGTAAGCTAACTGACATCTTTAAATTGTCCCTAGTGTGAGTGTGTGATTGTGCCCTGTAATGGGCTGGCACCCAGTCCAGCAGTCCAGGGTGTTCCCCACCTTGTGCCTCGAGTCCCCTGGTATGGACTCCAGGTTCCCTGTGACCCTGTGTAGGATAACTGGTACAGAATATGGATCGATGGATTAAATATCGGCTTAGAATTTTCATTCTACATGCTGTTTCCCAGATAATAAATAAACTAGTCATCTTAGTGAAATCCAGGTGACACATTTACATCTAATGATTGGTAATTCATGGTGTCGTCATGGTGTCGCACTTAAAGCAGTTGCTAACGAAACATAATAACAAGATTATATATTATTATTTTGAATTACTAAGCTGAAATAACAAGATAGCACTTCAGTATTTTAAACGACTTGTCACTCTGGGCTTCCATAAATGCAAAAGTAAAACTGAGACGTAATTACACATAACATGATTAAGAAAAAAATAACTAGAGAACCACCTTCATCTAAGTAGTATATAACGCTGTCACAATTTACATGCCAGGGCACCCAATAAAACAGGGCATGACTGCTTAACCCTGCCAGAAAGCATCAACTACTCTGCATATCTTAGTTCCAACCCTAACATATTTGGCCTATTTGACCTCATATTTGAGTCAAGATCTTTGACACTGATTATTAAACCGCAAATTCCAAGGTGGTTGATTTGCATTAATGAGGTTGCGTGTCTATGCGCAGGTGCAGAAGTACATGGCTGACCTTGAGTATATGGAAACATGTAGAATTAAGCAGTACAAATGACCACACTGTACAGGGAGTGTATTACTTTCTTTGACTAATTACAAAAGCCGCCTTCATCTGAGAATCCGAGCACCAGCGGTTACCTTTGTGTACGAGCAAAAGCTCAATAGAGCATAGCTTTGAAAATAATCCTGCTCATGACCCAAATGCTCGCACCAATGCACCACCTCTAAAAGTTAATGTCAACACAATCATGAGCATGCAGGAGTCACCTCTGTATGCTTTACACATTCTGAGATAAGGGCCTATTGCTAATGGATGTTTATTTAGTGACAGCAGGTCACTTCTGAACTATTAACAACCTGGAGCAGCCTTTTGGTGTCTTAATTCATTATTTGGCAATTACTTGACTGAAGTCCTCACCAAACATCAATGACCATAATCTGCACAAAACAGTTGACAGAAACTGTTGACAAAACATGCAGGTGAAACAATGAAGTGTAAAATGCTACTGTAATGTCACAATTGAATATTTGAAAGAGAACCATTTTTAGTTACCATTAAAGGACCATTAAATCCATTCAGGGCTTTAATTCACAGATACATTTACATTGATGGCATTTGCCAGACACCCTTGAAATTTATCTGAGCAATTGGGGGTTAAGGGCCTTGCTAAGGGGCCCAACTTGGTGGACTTCTGGATAAGCACATCTGCCCAATGCTGCAAAATGTTAATCTAGGCTGTTAGTGACACAGACGGGAGCGCAATATTGTGAGAATGAGAAAACAGAGAGCAAAAAAAAGCAAGCAAGAAAGAAGACAGTGTCACCATGTGCCACTCTACACGTACATCATTCCCTGATGAGATGCAAAGTGGACACACGGCCAATCAGAGGATGGAGATGTGCACAGAGTGGTGCACCACACAAGCAGGCACTAACACATACTTACAGGCCTTTTATTCATGAGCTACAACAATATACAGCCTTTATCTGTGTGTGTGTGTGTGTGTGTGTGTGCACTTTTGCCTTGACCCATGATGACTATTTAACATTCAAACCCATTGCATAAGTGCTAAAACAGCATGTCTTTTAGTGACGCAATTCACAGTGGAATTGTAATACTTTTTCATTAGGTCACAGTTGCTTCAAATAATATCAGCTTCATAAACATGGTTAGAGTTTAACCATTACTTCTAGCCAAGGCATTACCTTAATTCTAACATTTGTTCATTACACTCCTGGAATAGTTACTATGCTTTATCGTCCAGACAAACTGGCATTACTAACTACTATTTAAAAAATAAAATAAAATCTGTTGATAGGACACAATGTTTTGTTTTCATCAACAAATAAATACATGGAAATACAGATTGTCCATGTGTGATTTTTTGGTAATGTTTTCGAAATACCTGCCCCGAGTTCACGATTATGGCACTGACTATGGGAGCAGTGTTTCAGGACAATGAGGGCATTATGTTTTGGACACGTGAAAAAAAAATTCAGCCACCACATTTCTAAGAGATGTGCTGTCCAGAAAGCGAGAACTGTACATTCTGAGAGATAAGGACTTAGAATAGACCTGTGATTGCTTAAGAGCCAGTGAGTCACTTCTGAGCTATGGCAGTCACCTAGAAAATGCAGACTAAATGGTTTAAAAGTAATTAGTGGAATCAGCCAATAATGCTAAGCTATGGAAACAAAACAGCTAATTAGTTAAAAAAAAAAAAAAAAAAAAAGTGGACGGACGGGCAGGCAGACAGACAGACAGACAGACACACAGACAGAAAGAAAGAAAGAGCGTGAGCAGAAATCAGTCCTCTCTCACATCATTAGAAAGGTTTGTCCAATTTTTTCTTGTTGCCCTACACTGAAGACATTTGGGTTTGAGATCAGAATTTCGGCAACATTTAGACGTGTTAAACAACTTAGAACATGGCACCTTCTGTTTGAACCCATCTATTGACCAAAAATACTGGAAAACATGACTGACCAGTGTTTCTTGTTGCCCATGTGAACCCTGTTAGATTGATTTTGTTTCAATCAAAACCTGAATGTCTACTCTTTCTTTGTGCCCTGGGTTTCACCTCTGAAGCCCCAACTTGAAGACCAGACAGCTGTCTATAGGACAAAATCAAGCCATTGTGAAGCTGAGAAAAGAGGGGGAAAAAATTAAGCATAGCCAATACAACAATTTGGAACATCCTGAAAAAGCCCCGAAACCACTGGTGTACTAACAACCAGACACTGAACAGGTCAGCCAAAGGAAATAACAACAGTTGATGAAAGAATCCCCATTGACCCCCAAACCAAGAGTCAACGATATCACCAACAGCCTTCACAGGACAGGGGTGAAGGCATCACAATCCACTGTTTGAAAAAAGACTAAAAGTGCAGAAATATAAAATGGAAACCTTCTTATCAACAGTAAGACAAGAAAGGTCAGATTAGAATTCACAAAGTAAAACAGAGATGAGCCACAAAAGTTCCGAATCCAAGATTTATCTCTGGCGAAAAAAGGTATTGAAAGGCCAAAGTGTGGACAAAAAAATATTTTGCTGCATGATCCAAACCACTCTTGTAGGCTAACCCTAGCCTAAGTAGTGTCACGGCTTGGGTTGGAATGGCTGCTTCAGGAACAGACTCACTAATCTTTATAGATCATGTAACTCATGATGGTCGGAGCAGAATGAATTCAGAAGTCTACAGAATCATGCTGTCTGGCAATTTACAGAGAAATGCATCTGATTTAATTGGGCGCAATCTCATCACGCAGCGAGACAATGAGCCGAAACACACTGCTAACAAAACACAGGACTTCATCAGGGAAAACACTGGAAAGTTTTAGACTGGCCAAGTCAATCACCTGACCTTAACCCAACTGAGAAGCATTTTAGCTCCTGAAGAGGAAACTGAATGGAGAAACCCATCAAAACAAATAAAAGGATGTGTTACAAGCCTGGAAAAGTGCCAATAAAGAAGAATAAACAGTTTGGTGATATCAGTGGGTCACTGGATTGATGTTATTGCAAGCAAGGGATATGCAACCAATTAGTTGGTGTTATTTACTTTAAGACTATCAGTTCCTATACTTTTGTTCACTTAAATATTGAGTTGTCTGTGCCCAGTGCTCGCATGTTCTAAGGTGTTCTGATCCATCACCTCATGGTACCAGCCTCTGGTGCCCAAGTGTAAATAGCATTTAACATAAACATGCTATTGATTTGAAAATGTTTCTATGTTGTTGTTTTTTTACATCATAGATCATGTCATGGAAATGATGTGGCTCAATACAACACACATTCATTTGAAGTAGAGCATAATGATAATATATATTTGTTAGAAGGCAAAAGGTCATGTTTCGGGCTTGTGCAAGAGTTTCAAAAGTTCAATATTGTGATAAAAGGTTCATACTACAGAGCTTGTACACTTAGAAATAAGATAACTGAACTGTACCTTTCCTCGTTAGCCCTTCTGTACCTTTAATATGTATCTTTGATTTATAATGGTGTATGTAGTGAATCTTTAATGCTTTACATTAGAAACTAATTACAGTACTACTTAAGCGTATCTTAAATTGTACATTAAATCAACATTTTTAGGTGAAATATACACATTACGCTTACTAAAGAAGGGGACAATACAGTGTAGTACTATTTTCGTGTGTTTGTGTAGAGTGTACGGAATGGGAAATATTCAGTTTAAACCAGATTTCCCATCACTAAGATATAGCATCGAGGGCATATTACTCCGTTTTGGCTCCATAACATAGACTGGCTCTGCAAAATGATCACACTAAAAAACTAAACTAGTTTAGTGCATTTTTCATATTCAAGTGAACATGACCCAGTTCTGAGCACTGTCTTAGTGCAGGTGGGAGAAAAATTGGTGATGGATAGATGAACACTGATCCACATCATCTCTCTCTCTCTCTCTCTCTCTCTCTCTCTCTCTCTTGCATTAATAAAGCCAGGGCTCTATAATGATCAATATTTCTCTGAACTGATGTCATTATGCAAACGTTCCACATATTACATTTTTTTTTTTCACCTCAAGTTACTGACTGCCCCTTTAAAAATTCCAAAGGGATATTTCATTCATACCCACTGGCCTTAAAAGACTAACAAAAAGCAGCATTTAAATCATGTGTACACTAAGGAACATTGTAACAAACAAACAAACACAACAATTGTGTGCATGCATACTAAGGACCTGAAAACAATCAGCCATTTAAATGACCTAACCGGACTGTGTGCGTGTGTGTGTGTGTGTGTGTGTGTGTGTGTTTTGCCTACAATTTGCCATTGTTTGAGAAAGACAGATCAGACATTGGTGCATGTATATAAATGTATCTTGTGCAAACTGTGCATGATCTGGATAAATGATATACAGATGAATGATACAGTGTAACTGCGCGTGGTCTCTTTTACCTGCTGGAGGAAGACTGTGTGGAGGTGAACGGCTCATAGCGCTCATCCACCAAATGTATCCTTGAGGCAGTGAATGAATGGTACGCGGTTAAAACGACGCTTCCCGACTCCTTTAAATCCATGGATAGGTTAGAGGCAGCTTGAAAGGCTCGGATCACCGGGGAGCAGAGAGATCTCAGGGTCACACGTTCATCGTATCCACACCGCGCTTCACCAAAAAGTAAATAATCGTGTTTATTACAGCGCTCCTCCTGCGCGTGCTCATGTTGTAATCAGACGCCACTGGCAGGAAGCCGGGAGGCGCTGCAGCGTCGCAGCCAATCAGAGAGCGGCGTGCTTGCATAAATTAAAATCCCATTGTCTGCTTTGAATAAGGGGTATTATCTTTGAGGCAGTTTGTTTTTTGTTTCTTTCCAAACCGGCGCGTGCGTTCCAGCGGTTTAACCATGTCAAGCAGCTCATTATTCCCTGAAGTTGGCACGTATGATTATACGAGTGTAGCATTGGTGTCTTTTAGCATCATTTTAAATGTTGAATTCTATGTTGTGTAAACTTCACACGACACCTATCATTTCTTGAATAGTTCTTCAATAGATACTGAACTCCTGGCCCAGGTGTGTAACAAAAAATCCACCATCTTTATAATTAGCATGTGTTCCTCAAAATACTTCCCTCCATCCATTTATTCAGCCGCTTATCCGATACAAGGTCACAAGCCTGGAGGCTATCCCAGGGGCCTTGGGGCACAATGTAGGGGACAACATAAACAGGGTGCCAAGCCTTCACAGGGCACAATCACACACACACACACATTCACACACACACATTCTCAGCCTACAACTGGCAGAGGACACCCTCGAAACATGGGGAGAACACACACAGGGTAGAGGCAGAAAGCGAACCCCCAACCCTGGAAGTGAAAAGCCAAACATACCCACTTTCCTGATTGATATTTTAAACTATTTTTATGTTGGCTATTTTCCTACGTTACCCACAATGCCATCTTAGCATTTGAGGGTTAAGGGTGCCACTGCTGGGCTGCCACTGCTGGGCCCCTGAGCAAGACCCTTAACCCTCAATAGTATAAAGGTCAGTTGTATAAAATGAGATAAAAATGTAAGTCGCTCTGGATAAGGGCATCTGCTAAATGACAGAAATGTAAATGTAAATGCTATCTTACTGCTTCTGACAGTGGAATCAGTCGAATTTAGTCCTTCTTCATCTCTATCTGAAGAGCAATGCAACACTTTAGATACTGGATATTCTGTCCAGCTTCCAAAATTCCTTATTTGTACACGCTGCTCAAATACATTGGCTTCAACTTTCATGCAGCTTTCGTCATCAATGATATCATGCTTGTCGTCTTTTAAATCTCATCTAACTATCCGAGCCGAGTCTCTGTCATACCTCGTTGTGGAAAACTGCGACAAATAGTTATATTAAATTAAGGAGTTCATTACTTGCTGTCTTAACTCATTCTATGCAGGATTTTTCATTTATATAACAGTTAATGTCACCGGAAAACGATGAGTGAGAAAAGAAAAGAGAGAAAGAAGCTTTTAGTCTTTTATTTGTAGGATTGAACAGAGAACTGATCAGAGCACTGATGTCCTTTCTCCTATTAAACAACATTGTACTTGGGCTACAGTAGCAATGTCCAGAATATCATTTTAATGTCCAAAAGACCATCATCTTCTCCCAGTAGTGTCAAAAATATTGTAGCAACCAACAAATTATCACCAGAAGTGCCTAGCCACATAATATTTCTATTTATTAACTTTTAATTGATACTACTTCTTTTAACAATACTTTGTCCAGTTTCTCCGTGAATACTAACAGACGTCAATAAAATCTAGGGGGGAAAAAATAATAAATCTTTATGGAGCCCCTGGCTCTGAAAATGCATGGGAACAAACGAAAAAGGAACAAATGATGTGGACCAACATCCAATCAGGACAAAGAGGCGTCTAGCAATTCGGAAAGCTCCCCCATGTATTAACGCTGTGCTTAAATAGGCTTAGGTTCACTGTGTTAAGCACTTGCCACCATTGTGTTGAGATTTTTTTTATATTTATAGCTCAGAGTTCACAAGTTGTGGCACGATATTTCTCAACATGACAGTGCCTGTGGTAATACAGAGTTGTCTATTAGTAATTCATCAATACATCTGTTTCTCTTATTGCTATTTCTTTCACTAATATTAAAATTGAAGGCCTCTTTAACTATCAGTCAGAGCTGTTTAATAGCAAATTCCTCACCTCGTACAACATAAAAACCAATAAGAATAATTGCTAAAATTCAAATTAGCAATAAATACTCTGTTCAGTAATGCCTAGTATCTTTGCATGGACTTTAAGTTTGTTCTCCTTCATGAAGTTTTTTTTTTTTTAACTTACAGTAGGGTTTATATAGCAAGAGCCTTAGCCTGTTCTCCTGGGTGATGGCTCATATATAACATCATGTGCAGTACACAGACCTGAATAAGTCAGAACAAACACATGTCTCTTGTGCATTCTGCATCTACATTGTGTGTCTCAGGTCGCATTTACCCAGTGGATCTCTACGCAGCTTAAGTATTAGAGATTAAGTTTCAGAGATTTGCCTGATTATTATTGTTGTAGTGTAAAAAAATTCTCGTTCACCCTCTCTCTGGAGAAAATGAAACATCAAAATGGCTGGGAAGAAATTGTCCTTTGTATATGTTACATAATAGCAGTAATTTGTTCAAGGCTACCGCAGCTTGCGAAATCTCAGCAGGAGGAGTGTCGCAAGGCCCCAGGTGGGCAGCTGTGGTGAGGAGACACACACTCCAACTCTAACACAGTGTGAGGATGTCCTGTCCTACATATTCAATTCTCCAGTGCACACCCATGCACTCAGGACTCTTACATGAGTGTGAAAGAGCATTGCATAATATGTAGTAAAATGTAGTTGATTTATTTTGGCGTGTGTCAGTGTTTGGTCTAGGATAAGGAAGATTTTGATTGACAGCTCCTGGTGTATAAACAAGTACACCATATGCGATGAAACAGCTTGTCAAAACAGAAAAAAAGACTATCTTCAAATTTAACATAGATTTCTTTTTAAATATTTGAGCTCTTACTTTACATCTTAATTTACCGGAGGCAGTCATTATCTTTATTGCCGTACTGTACTGTAAACGTCTTATCTATGACTTCTGTGAATGTCATGCAGGATATGTGCTCCTCCCTACAGAGATGGATGGAATGTGAAGAAAGAAAAGTAGATAGCTGGAGTTCTTCACATGTACGTTCAGCTATTTGAGAAATGTCAGAAGTGATTCAAGAAAAGCAGTACATATCCAGTAACATTAATGTATAATGTACAACTAAGAGGTCTTATTATAGTGATCATAAAAAAGAAAGATTGAGCAATATAGGCTGAAAATGTCATGCAGTAAGTAGGCCATTTTCTCTAGGGATCAAGAACAAGGAGATATAATAGGCCACCCAGGATTTGTGTGAGTGTTGTGCCCCAGGAGAATATGTAAGAAACAAGTACAGTAAAGAATAAAATTAGGTTTCATACAGAATCAAAAATGGCAATGTTAATAAATAGATGATCAAGGACTGCTGTGGTGTTTTATCTTAATATTCTATCTCAACCCTTCTATTACACATGCCATTTAACCTTTATGGATATATGTATTTTAAGATCAAATTGTATTACCAGTGGCTAGTATTACAAACAGTCTCCTAAATTGATTTACTCACTACTTAGTCTGCTATTCAGCACCCATGTAAATCCTACATTGCTCTAGGACTCAATTCAATCTACTCTGATCACAACTGTGTATTTGATTTCAATCAAATACTTGGCCATGGATTCATCTTTATTAGTTTCTTCACTACCCTAAATAGGTGAAGAATACGGGGGGTGGGGGGTGGGGGGATTGGGGGTCGTAGGGGTAGTAGGGACATATTTGTGGTGGCCCCAGAGTTGTGTCTGGTTCTAGCATCTGTCAACACATTTCAGATCCATCTGGACAGCCTGGACTAGGATAGTGTTACAGTCTTGCCTGTGCCTGCCCATTATTTGCAGGAACACCATCAAAGTTATCATTTAAGTAAATTAAGAACAAGTGGAAATGTATGTGAGATCATATAACATGAAGGTGGACAACTCTAAACAGTAGTCAGAGATTTATGGTTAGAGTACATCTTCCATTTTCTACAGTTGCATGCAATAGCATGTTACTATACATTATGTAGAATTTCTAAACACATTTCAGGACGCTTTTTAATGTTAAGCAATAAAGGAAGGCTATTTCTATTTATTTAAGCTTTAGATGCTGAGGTTTAATTATATGTAACATCTCCCGATATGTCAAAACAATCCAAAAAATATGTATTCGTTAAATCAGTAGTTCTCAAAGTGGGATCCTGGGGTCTTTGAAGCATTGCCTGGGAATTTGTAATATTTTAAATTTGGTGGAAATCACAACCAACATGATAAAAATGATTATATAAATCTGTTTGGTTGGTAATTTGAATTGAATGGCTTTAATCTAAACCTCAATTTCCCACTATACACTAACACTACAGTATATATTACTCAATAGCCCAAGGCCTATATGCAGTATATAAAGGACTAATGCATTCTGTTGGTGTAAATTTCAGGAATAAATTGCCAAAATAACTTAGCCAAAAGATTTACCAGTTCTATGTCAATTATACATTGCTTATATTTGTCAATTCAGAATAACAATATTAATGTACAAATTGTCAAACTACAATAAAAAAAATCTTTCATAAATATAGAAAACATTTAGAATAATCTCATTAGTTGATCAAGGATCAGTGTTCATGAGCACGGTTCTGATGACACCACAGAAAGGTGGCACTGGAAACAGTGAGAGAGAACTGTGGGAAACTCTAGCTGGCTGAGCTGTGAGGTGACCCAGGAACAGTATCAGCTGGCAGTGCAGCATTACAGCCATTCTCTCTATTCAGGCTCAATGCCATAAGTCACAACAGCCTGTTTCCTTTAGAGGTCATACTGACAAACTCTTCACTTCCCTTTCACACTAGCCCTACATTGGGGGGAAAAAAACAGTGGTTGCACAGCAATGGGGATATAAACAATATAAACAGACAATCCTGAGTATTCAGAAATGCTGCCAACTTATCGTTAGAAGCTATGACATGCATTTCACAAAGTCACTCTATACCATTAATAATGTGGTTATGTAGTGCACACCAGGACAGGGTCATAGCCAGGCTTTTTACAGTGAGGTGGCCAGGTTGTTTTCCTCCCAACATACATGATACAGCTCATCAGCAAGCCTGAATACTAATCCTTAAGTACAGAAAGTGATAATGATACGTGATAACCGCTATCTCTCTATGGCCTGGGTAAGATCCTTATCCAATGTAAATGGTCACACCTAAGGAATCTATCATATCTATCATAACATTAGACTACATCTTATGTAATACAGTAGTGTTACAAACTCAAGATCATCATGTAATAGTTGCTAATAACAAACTAAAGAAATCTAATGTTATGCATCCAGGTAATAAATATTGTTAACATAAAAAGTTGGGTGGACAGACGGACTGCTAAGTGACCACCCTTTCAGTACGACCATGCATTAGAGATATTTTACCTTTTACAGCTGAATCTCTGAAGCTAGATGGGATTGCTTCTAATATTCATTTATGACACTTTACAAAGGAAAGATCTCTCTTTGCTAGTTTATTTTATTATTTAGTTGTTATTACCCTAGAGACCAAATCAGACTGTCTACATATTATGATCAGAGTTTTTTTTTTCTCTGAGAGGCATGTATGACTTAAACAGGCTTAAAAAAAATCATGTCTTGGATTCAGTACCATTCAGGAGCTCAATTACAATATTAATGAACTGTGCTTCTGGCACTGTTCCTTTCACTGATCTTTAGCTAATAAATCACTAAAACCCATACTGAAATCATTCACTATTCAGTACTGCTGAGACAATATCATTTCACGCTCATGCAGACCAGCACAAATTCTCCATGTAATTGGATTTTACAAGCCATTTTCATTCACTAATAATTATCGTTCTTTAACCTTGTTGGACGCCGATCATTCAAATGATAAAGGTTAGAATTTGCATGGATCAGCTATATAAGGGTTTATGATGCTTGAAATAACAGTGGTTGTCCTGACCTTTACCATCATTACTGAATTCATTTTCATAAGATGCCCTATCTATCTGCGGTTAGCGCTTTGAGATAATAATACATAATGGTTTCTTATGTCACATGATTATTTGTGTAGGTGCTGAGAGTGGGTGCTTCTTCCACTCCAGGGAATTCTCAATGGGATTAGGTAATGGACAGTGCTGGTGTAAAAGCCAAGGGTGCTTTTAAAAACCACAAAAGTGACCAGGATTCTAAGACTCACACCTCAGCATTTGTGAGCACTATTACCTGTGAAGATTGCTGCCATGTTTTCAGTAGTGAATAGGGGGAAAAAAATAGAAAGAAGCGTATTTCTACTTTACTCAGCTATAATTTCTTGCAACTGTATTCATGTGTATATGTAACTGTATTGTTAAAAGCATACTGCAATTCTTACTCCATTGAATTGTCAAAGAAAATCGCTTATTGTAATATTATCCCTTGGCTGCAAGCCTATTTTTTCAGAAAAATAATTCAGCTGACCTTGGTGTATTACTTCTCGACCACCCAATCATCTTAACTGCATTTCTGAAACTACATTGAGTGAGATGTTTTGCAAGCCGCTTTGTAAATTCAGCTTTGGTTTAATAAATGTTTTACATGATGCCGTTTTCTCCACTCCTATTCATCACAGAGGGTGAGTGGAAACATATAAATGTAGTTCAACACTTTTAATAGGGGCAAAGGCCAAGAAATCCAAAACGTCAGGCATGACCAAAGTCAAAACACAGCACTGAGTCAGGTGATGAGCAAACACATTAGTCTAGGCCAGACAAACTCGTGAATCAAGAAACAGGCAATGCTCCAAAAAAAACAGTATAATAATAAGCAATGACAAACGGCTTGGTAAAGTCACGCTCGGGAACACTGAGAGATTACTTTTCAAGATGATTGTGAAATGAGGGTCTTTATATACTCTGGTCCATAATTGTGAATTTTGCCTGTATATTGGTTTTCAATAATAATTAAAAAAGTAATGATTAATGTTAAAAATAGCAAAGAGAATAAATAAATATATAAATACAGTTTGGCTACATTTTCTCAGATAGCTTTAGTTATACTGTATAGCATTGTTGGATAAATGCCGTTATAGGAAGACAAATCAAATTAGCAAACAAACTAACTAGCAAATGGTTAACTAGCAAAAACACTGCAAGGAATATCATTTTGGAATCACAGATGTCAGCTTAAGAAATTCACAACCATAGTACGCTGTTGTATAAAAATAATGATGCTAGAGGCTTACCTTGCTTGACAGACTTAGCTTACTTCTCACAGCACTCTTTACCAGGGTCTGGCTATGCTATGTAATCACACAAACTAGCTAGCTAGGCAAAGGTCATATGCGAAATCATGCAATTTGACCAAAAATCGAATTTAAAAAAATCAATACTTCAAGCCCGTAGCAGCATGTTAATCATCACTGGTTCCAGAGGTCCCATCAGAAAAGATTGTTTCAAACCAAAACATGGACAACGTTTTTTACGATCACTTCATGTCCTGCTGCTGGTTGTGTCTCCAGCTCTCCTTGAAAATGAATGACTTCTCAGCTGTGTTGGTGCCAGTGTAAACAGAAAGCCTAGATTGTTATATAAAATGGACAAGACGTGTTGACCTTAGCAGACTATGGTGTTTAGTATAGGGTTTATTTGTTTCTTAATTATTATTATTAGTCTTTATTTCAGCTCCAGGGCCAGGGAGTGGGCGCATATTCTTCAAACACACACATGACAATTATCAGGTCCTAGGGTAAAATTATTAACCGAATCATTTTTTTTTTTTACATGACTTAATTCGAAACTGTGGTTATCATGTTAGCTTGTGTTATTTAGCTAGCATGTAAGATTACAGCACTGTGCCTAAAGTGCTGCACAAATATGTTCAGGAAACTATTTAGATACCTACAAGCTCCCTCCCCACTGAACTGCACTAACTAGTTTTAGAATTATCTTGTGTTGCATGGATTGTATTAGCGTACAGCATGTTGTAACACAGATACGTGTATTACGTGTCATAAGACTTTCAAGACATGTGAAAGATGTTATATGCTGTCATGAGTTGCTGTGAATTCATCCAGGGATGTCTTCATCCTCTCCCTGGTAAGCTTGGCGTCACAACGGTTTACATCACATGATAATTTTTGCGAAACGTACTCTAATTAGAATGGTTTATACATTTTATATAAATTTCTATATAGATATTTTATACCAGAAAAAATAATTTAGTATACATATTTAAGTATACATAGTGGTTTTGGTTCAGTAACCGCTTTATCTTGATCTGGGTTGCGGTGGATCTGGAGACCTGTCCCAGGAACAATGGATGAGATGCCAGTCCATTTACAGGGCCCCATGCACACACATTCACACACAATCATTCACACCTGGGGGCCATTTAGCATAACCAGTCCACCAGTATTCTCTAAACAATTAGAGAACAACAATTCTCCTACAAAATCCTCAGTGTGTCGATATAAAAGCAAAGAAATCTGGAAGTGTATTGCATTTCTGACCCCCCAGTCTAGCGACTCAAGCATATCTCAGACCTTCTGCCTCGGAGTGAAATATTCTAGGATCACATTGCCTAAAAAGCCTTGTTTAATCCTTTAATACAGCAGGATGTGAATACTGCCAAGGCCATTGTTAAAATGAGAACGCTTTCTTAGAGCTCATGAGAGGATTTACATGCACTAAAGAACTCATGCTTGGTTAAAAGAAAAAAAAAATCTTGCAAGTTTAGACTATGCTCAAAATGCTCAGATGAACTTTTATTAAACTTATCCGGTTGCAGTTGTATACGTTACCTGGCACTGTAAAAGCCAACAATGTATTAGAGCTTCTTGGAAAACTGTGAGAGTAATGTATAAATAATTAAAATACATAAGTCGTCAGAAAGCCTTGCTGGTCAGGAAAGATGTTTAACTCTTATTCTGCTGCAGTATTATCAAGAACTGCACAATTCAGCACCAGTGTGCTTTCTTTGTAGCAGAGTATTTTGAATAGTGGAGTTAATGGGCATTTCCCTGTGTGTGGGAGCAGTGGTTTTGGTTTGTCAGCAGATTAGAGGGTGGTGAGGGAATGAATGACTCATAGCCCAGTTTCATCTTAACACACAACACACTCCACTCCATAAAACTATTAAACAGCATATAGTTTTAATCCTACAGGTTGCACATATGCGTATCATCAAATATTATTATCTTGCATATGGACTATTAAAAAAGAACAGAGACTTCATTAGTGGCACTTTTAACCCGACTGCATGAGTTAAGCAGGGGAAAAGCTCATATTTAGCCGACAGACAGACTTATTACTGTTTTGTTCTTGCACTTAAATGAAAGACATATTATTATGTATATCCTTTGTAACTTGCTAGTTCAACAGAAGCTACCATATGTTGCTTGGAGAAGTAACATTCCTCATACATTTAATAGACCACACTGACCTTGAGGAGGTTCTCTAGACTCCAGCGTCAGTGGAAATGTGTGCAGTAAAAGCAGATACTGTATTTAAAACATTATACTCAATCTGAATGCCTATTTTATTTAAAAGACCCTGGCTAATGATGGATTGTTTAAAAATGCAGTTTTTTGGTTTACATGGTCGCCTGGTAGAATTGAAAAGAAGGAAAGATATTATAGTAATTCATCATAACAAATTATCTTAAACTAAAGTTGCTTATACAGGACCTTTTACCCAATTGGAAGTCTTTGCCTAACATTGTACCCAACATGTGACTTTGTCCAGCAAAAGGGCTTTTGTCCAACTCAGGACTTTTATCCAAACAGGGCCTTCTGAACAACTGGAAGCTTTTGTCCAATCAGGCTCAAACATCAGGTTATAACTAGAAAACGTGATCCTTTCCAACATGAGACATTTCCCCTTAGAGACTTGTGCCCAACTGGAAGCTTTTGCTCAACCAAGAGCCTCTGCCCAACTTGGAGCTTTGACCAGCAAAAGCAATTTCATCTCATATAATGGTTTGTGCCCAAATCAGTAAAAAAGTAATATTATTACAAAGTTAAGAATTTTCAATTTCATCACCATGCTTTTTTCCAGCCTCAAGCAATACACCCTCTTTCCTGGAAGAGGTTATGTTTTACTCACATCCTTCCTTCACAGCTCTTCCAACTTCATCCAATTTTGTAATATTATTATTCTTTGCCATCGCCTAAGATGGAGGAATGCTTAATAGGATGCTGTCAGTAAAGTGATGACTGTTCTGTTTGAGACTGAAGCACTCGATGAATGGTAATAAATAAGGATAAAACAAATATTCTTCCCCAAAACACTATGAAGTAAAATATATAAATTACTCCAGTTTTTGTGATGCCTTATTGTTATATTTAGAAATATCATCCCTTACATTGTTGGTTTGGCATTAAGTAAGAAGCTCTTTGGCCTGTAAAATTTCAGTGTGTAGGTCTTTTATAATGCTGGAATGTGTGGGTTGCTGAGTACAACATACTGCATGTGTAATAATGTACCAAAATGTCTGTTGATTTTGAGAAATTCATTACACAAAACACTTAAAATCCAGACAAATAAAATATATTAAATAATAAAAATTAAATTATATTTAATTAAATTAGTAATAAATTATTTTTAGAATGTTTTTAGAACATTTCTTACTAGTTTTGTGTTCTACATTTTTTTCCATTTTTTTTTCTTTCTCTGCTCTGCATTGCATTTCTTTATATATATTCATGCAGACACACACAAACACACACACACACACACACACACACACATATATATATATATATATATGTGTGTGTGTGTGTGTGTGTGTCTGCATGAATCTTCTGTGAATTAAGCTCTTAGTTATCTGAAACCATTGCATAATTTATGCCTGATGAGATTGTAATTAATTATTTATTTCTTTGGGAAAGTGCAAATAAGGGATTATACTATAGCATTTAGTACAGGATATTATTTACTTGATTTTGTTATGATAATGACATTTGCACCCAAGTCTGCAAATGGATGTTTGCAACATTATCTCCTTGACCAGAAGTAGGTCTGATTTGACTAGAGTGTGGCTTAGAGCGCCACCATGTGAGCCTTGTGTGTGACTGACTCCCATTCACCTCTAGTGCATTAGTTAAGATTTCACTGCTTTGGATTTCCTGATTTCCTTCTGGTGTTTTTCCTTCTGTTGGTATCTCCTGCACACTTTTGTCTCTAAATGCATGGTCACTTAAGGTCCGTTTGTTTTTCTCTCCTGTTGTGATTACATATATATTTATATATACAGTACATAGTGGACACAATTCAACTACTATTGCTACAATAATGACTACTACTACTAATAATAATAATAGTAATTATTATTATTAATATTATTATTAGTGGTGGTAGTAGTTGTCATAATTATGTTTCTAATTAATAATTTGCTATTTATTAGTAAGTGTTATTAGTCTTTTGTTGATTGAGAAATTTTCATAGATAATTTCATAAAGGATTGATTTCACAACTCATGAATCTCATGACAGTGTTACTAGGGGTGTAATTCTCCCTTGTACGGCAGTCCTTGACTGATAGATTTGAGGGAAGCGGTCAGACAAAATAAGACCTCAGAGACCCCCATGAAAGTTATAAAAGGACTAAATGTTTCTTGCTCAGATTAAGGTTACTGGGACCCACCCCTGGAGCCAGGCTTGGTGTTGTTATTCACAGACAGGTAGCCGGGTGTTTGGGACACCTAGTTAATTTAAAATGCCAATATAGAGCCATGGCGGACTCACCACCTGTAAGATGAAAGCTGGTGATCAGGTGCAATACCAGTAGGGTGGTAGATATGTGAGGGTAAATTTTAGAGGTACTAGACATTTGCAAAAGAAAATGGTTTTGGGAGCATGGAATATCATCTTGCTGGCAGGGAAATAGCCTGCATTAGAGCATGAGATTTGGACTAGCTATAACTGCTTAGTAAGCAAAATTCTTGAAATGTCTCTTTCCTCTTCTGCATTTTCCACAGGAGATAGGACTCAGGGGGGATACTCACTAGTCCCAAGCTAGGGGCCTTGCAGTTGGAGTTTTTCCCTAGTGGAAAAGAGAATTACATTTTTTGTCTAAAAGGGAAAACCCCTCACTGTTGTTTCTGCATATACAACAGCATCGAAACCCCCACCCTGGGCTAAATGAGAGCCCCCTCATGCCTCCACAGAGCTCCGGAGCTCCAGAGGGGACAGGTGGCAAATCCCCCTGGTGCTCTGTCAGCTCCCCTCTCCTAATAACCTGACATATTTCTGCATATGTAACAATTCACAGTTAAGAGTATTTAGCCTTTAGCAAGTGCTGTACTCCACATTGCTCCTGGAGGACTTCAGTGTTCATACTGGAAAGAGGAAGAGTCTCCTGGATCTGAAATTGGGGTGAAATTTGATCAAATGTCTGTACAAGCCACACATTATCAATTATCAATATCAAATGCTTTGTTGGAACACAAGGTTGCTAAAGGTTAGTAATCAATTTTATGATCTCTCATCACACTCAAGGCCATATGTTTTGGCCAGAGATGTTGAAGGCCTTGAACAAGGTTTGTGTTATATGGTTAAAAACGGGAATCAGTGGGTATGCTCCAATTACTGGGGAATAAGAATTTCGTAGCATCTTTGGTTAAGTCTATTCTCAGGTCCTGGAGAGCAGATTCCGTCTGATATTTTGGAATATTGACATTTCACCCAGTCTGTGGAACTGTGGACCAGCTCTTTACTCTTCACAGCTTTGTGAGAGGTCATGGGAGTGTACTAATCCATTCTATATATGTTATGTTATTGGAGAAAGCAAATGTGCCTTGGTATTTGTCGTAGCAGGTACTGCAGGAGTATGGAGTATCTGGGTCGCAATACGATCTGGTCTATATGTACAGTGAGAGTTGTGTCTGAATTCTCATCTTTCAGTAAAACTAGAAGATAAAAGATTCCATCAAGGATGTGGATTTATGGACACTCAGACACAGCCAAGGTTCTAGTGCTGTTCTGTTTCGCTGGCTGTTGGTGACATCTCTGTTATTTACAGGTGATGTTATTCTCTTGGCATCAATCAAAGTGGACCTCATGAGCATTTCTGTGCTGAAAGTGAAGAGGCTGGGATTAGAGTTAGCATCATTAAGACTGATGCTCTGGTCCTGTCCCAGACAAAAATGGGTTCTCCCTTCAGATGAGGGTGGACATGTTGCCCCTGGTTGAGGAGTTTATCTCTCTTGAGAAAAACAGAATGTAAGAATGGCAAGCAGCAGTGTTACAGTCTGTGTCAATTTGTGGTGGTGAAGCTTGAACTACTTGGGTGCTTCTACACCAGCCTTGGCAAACAGTGTCTTTAGGGAGCTAGTGGGCATTGTGCACAAGGGGATTGTCATGCTTAAACAGTTTTGGACTCCTTAGGGAAGGGAAATCTTAAAGCTACAACATAGAAATACATTAGACAAATGCATGCTTCAAAGTTGGTGACAACAGTATGGGAAAGGCTCATATATGGGTGTTCTTTTCAGGTTTATGCGAACATTTGGCCATAGTGTCTAATTAATTCATTCATTAATTTTTTTTTTATATCATTTTTCTAGAAAATCATTGTACACATTGTACATGGGGAATAAAAAGCAAGCTTTTTTATTCTGATTCTTGTTCTGTCTCTGTGGCGGCCCATTCAAATTCTGATTCATATAACACCCCGTGATGATTTAAATGAATAATGTGCATAATGGTTAAGTGGAAAAAGCTGAAATCATTTATTACTGTAATCCTTTAATGCCATTGCCCCTCATCTCAAGCTCTATAGTATTTCCAGCTTGACATACAAAGGGAATCGATCTCTCACCAGAGGGGGTACAGATGTGAGAGGAGATTGAGGACAGCCGAAAGAGAAAAAAACTTGCCTTTCTTCTTTCATTACATAGCATTGCCTTGGCAGTTTTACAGATGGCTCCAGGTGTGTGTGTGTGTGTGTTTGTGTGTGTGTTTGTGTGTGTGTGTGTGTGTGTGTGTATGTGTGTGTTTGTGTGTGTGTTTGTGTGTGTGTGTGTGTGTGTTTGTGTGTGTGTTTGTGTGTGTGTGTGTTTGTGTGTGTGTTTTGCACTAGCTAAGATAGGCTGACAACACAAAGGCAGTTACTTACATCATATGTTTTGACATCATATTTGACTGTTTAAAATGCAGACAGAAATGTGTATGGAAATAAGAGTCAGGGATTCAAAAGTCTATCTAATAGAAAAAGAGTGTAATAAAATATATAGAGTTTGAAAATGAAGCCATATTGAAACATATAAGTGAAACATCAGTGGGCAAAACAGAATACTGCAACTGTGACTTTTATTATTCTTCAGTTGTTGTCTGTTTTTATATGCCATCACTGAATATCACAGAATATTCTCCAATGTGCTGTTTGAGCAAACATCTGTAGAAAATTAGCTTATTTGTCAGGACTACTGAAGTGTTTTCATGACTCTGTTACAGGAAGATGAGGCAGATGAGCGGAGACTCTGAGCCATTCCAAAACTGCCTTTATATGCACATGAATATAATGTGGAGTTGGCCCGCCCTTTGCAGCTATAACAGCTTCAACTCTTCTGTGAAGGCTTTCCACAAGGTTTAGGAGTGTGTTTGACCGTTCCTCTAGAAGCACATTTGTGAGGTCAGGCAATGATGTTTGACGAGAATGTCTGGCTCGCAGTCTCCGCCCTAATTCATCCCAAAGGTGTTCTGTAGGGTTGAGAATGTCTGGCTCGCAGTCTCCGCCCTAATTCATCCCAAAGGTGTTCTGTAGGGTTGAGAATGTCTGGCTCGCAGTCTCCGCCCTAATTCATCCCAAAGGTGTTCTGTAGGGTTGAGAATGTCTGGCTCGCAGTCTCCGCCCTAATTCATCCCAAAGGTGTTCTGTAGGGTTGAGGTTCCTACAGGGGACTCTGTGCAGGCCAGTCAAGTTCCTCCACACCAAACTCGCTCATCCATGTCTTTATGGACCCTGCTTTGTGCACTGGTGTGCAGTCATGTTGGAACAGAAAGGGTCCATCTCCAAAGTTGGGAGCATGAAATTGTCCAAAATGTCTTGGTATGCTGAAGCATTAAGAGTTCCTTTCACTGGAATTAAGAGGCCAAGCCCAAAACCCCTGAAAAACAACACCTGAATTCAACATTTTGGAGGGGTGTCCCAAAACTTTTGCCAATATAGTGTATTATGTACAGTGGCCCCTAAGTGGAAAAAACGCAAGATCTAAAAACCAAAACTGCAAATCATAAAACCAAAACAACAACAGCAAGCTCAAAAATAAATAACTAAATAAATAAATAACTAAATAAATTTGAAAAAAAAAAGATTCAAGAGTTTATTGTCAAATGTACAGTAAACAGTGTGTAAACAGTAAACAATGAATCCTCCAGCAGCCATCAGTTAAGGTCATAAAAAGAGAAAACAGAAAACAAAAAAAAAGTTTAAAAAAAGTTTTTAAATTGCAAATTTATAATTACATTTACAACGGAAACAAAAACAACGGAAAAATAAAATTCAATAAAACAAACAGGAAAAGGCAAACAAAACCCAGCAAATCAGGAAACATGACAGCAGCAACGACAAATCAACAAGAGCAAATCCAAAACATAATATTATTTAATGAGTTTTATTTTTATAATATTATTATTGTTATTGACAGGTGCTCAAATCAAAGGCCTTCATATGATGATATTTTAGCTATGCAGTGGCAATGAACACACATACAGGTGATTCCTTACTAAAATAATATTTGTCACTTAACATTAATTCCTTTTGGTTCTGTTTTGAGAATTTTCTTTTGTTATTTAATTCTGGGTTTATTTTATTTTATTTATTTGTTTATTTGTTAATTAATTAATTTATTTATTTTTCATTTTGCTGTTGTTGTTTTACTGTTTTGTTTTTCTGATTTTCAGTTCAATGTGTTTTGATTTACTGATATGTTTCCAAATTTGTCTTTTATTTATTTTGTCACTGCTGTTGGGTTTTCAAAATCGCTGTTGTAGGGTTTTTTTTTTGTTTTTTGTTTTTTACTGTTGTGTGTTTTTTCCCCCAGAAATGCTGTTGTGGTTTTGGTTTTCCTTTTGTGTTTTATAAATTTGTTGTTGTAATTTGGAAATTACTGTTTCCTAATTGGCTGTTCTGGTTTTGGTTTTAGTATTGTTGGGGGATTTTTTTAGTGTTTAGAAGTGTTTTGGTTTTGGTTTTGGTTTAACTGTTGATGATGATGATGATGATGGTGATGATAATGATGATGATGATAATGATGATGTTTTTTTTTTTTTATCATTTTTACCAAGTAATGTGGTTTATTTTTACTGTAGATGCTGGGGTTGTTGTTTGTTTGTTTTTCAGTTGTCTGTAATGCTGTTGTGGTTTTGGTTTTACTGTTTCCTCTGGATTTGCTTTCATGTTTTTTGGTTTTACTTGATTTTGCTGTTGCTATTTGTGATTTTCTGACTTTACTGTTTTATTATTATTATTATTATTATTATTATTATTATTATTAATGTTGTTGTTGTTCTTTTTATTTTTATTTTTATTATTTACTTTATTTATTTATTAACTTATTTATTGTATTCATTTATTTTTAGTTTTTTTTATTTTGCTATTGTGGTTTCAGTTTTGCTGTTGTGTTTTGCACTGATAGGCCACTGCTCTTGTGACTGCTTTGCAGAGTAACATGCATGACAAAAGTACTCCCTGACACATGCAATTATATTACCAGTTTTCTTTATTTCTTTATTTGTGTTTATTGATCTATTAGAATTTATTATAAGTGTATTTAAAACCAGAGTAGATCATGTGTACTAGAGTCCATTAGAGGGTTAAAACAGTACTGCTAAATGAGAGGAATTCCTACAAAAAAAAACATTTCATAATTTATTTTAGGTGTGGGCCTCTGTCGAACAGAATAGCCTCAAGGAAATTTCACAGCTTCTTCCAGAGAGATGGTGTATATATGGTGGATATTTGTTCACTGACATTCCTGCTTTCATGGGATTTTGGAATTAATACTCTGCTATTTTTTCAAGTACTGTACAGTTTTCCTTTATAGGTTTTCACATTGGAGCCTCTATCCCCAGGCTTCACCCTGTAACAAGTCATCCACCATCTGTCTTGTTTAAATCTCCAGAATTATCAGGCCTTTAATTCGCTAGGCTATTTTTTTTTCAAGCAGTCCATTCCAATTCATAAGGTCCTTACATAAAAAATATTTAAGAAGCATCTTTCCTAAATTTGAAAAGTTAGGACTAGGTGTCTTTAAAGTGCTGGATAAGTCTATCAGTATGCAGTATTAGGAGTGATCTTCCTCAGAAACACAGTCTATATCATTTTTTAAGCTCTGAAGACATCATACTGGGCTACAGTTTGATAGAGCGGTGCTGTTGTTTCTACTTCATTGCCATACAGGCGGTGGAACCTGAGCTCTTCTCTGCCTTTCTCTCTGTCGAAAATTAAATCTGTCTAACCTGATCTGGCTGTGAGGTCTACTGATACATGCAACTCTATATCTTTTGTATTATAGCACAGCAGCTGTATATGAAATACCTATAGACTATCCAGCTCACAGTGCACAAATTTCCTAAGCTGGCAAAACTAACTAACTAACTAACTAACTAACTAACTAACTAGATAGATAGATAGATAGATAGATAGATAGATAGATAGATAGATAGATAGATAGATAGATAGATAGATAGATAGATCAAATAAAATAAAAGCACAATTTTCTGAATGTTCATAAGCCCATTTTATATGGCTACATGAAATAAACAATTGCTGCTTACATATTTCCATATTTACATTTTAGAGCATTTAAAATATTTCCCTCTTCTGACATGGAAGCTCAATAGATATGCAGTGCATTAATTTGCATGCATTAATAGTGCCTTGTACCTTGGGGTTAGGGTTAGGATAGGGTTGAATAACGATTTACCTGAGAAATACAAGACGCAAATAGAACAGGAACAATGAGCTTTAGAAATAGGGTATTTGCAATAAATGGCACACATGCATTTTAAATATTTAATGTGTTTTTTTTATATATATACATAATCCATTCAACCAAATTGTACTATTTGACCTTATAGAATACAGCTGTGAAACATAAATGATTTATAATCCCACTATATGGTGTCACACAGAAGAGACTGGGTGCTTTGAAGGTTTCTTCCCTGTGTAGTCTATGAGAGTCTCTAGGAGCTGTCACATCTGGCTTGCTCATTATCTTCTCTTTTTTTTGACTTGGTACTATTAAGGGAATACTTTTTGTACCTTTAATATGTAACTTTCAGCTGGAAATATTTACAAATGCATTTATCTGCCTATACAACTACATACAGCAGTTGAGGGTTAAGAGCCTTCCTCAAGGGCCCAGCGATAGCAGTGCTGGGATCTGAACTCACCACCTTCTGTGTCCAAACCACTGCTCTAAATATACAGCTCTGGAAATAAATAAGAGACCACTGCAAAATAATCAGTTTCTTATGTTTTTTCTTACAGGTTCATGTATTGGTGAGATGAGCAGTTTTGTTTCATTTCTTGTGAACTGCTGACAATATTTCTCCTAAATTCAAAATATAACTATTGTTATTTAGAGTGTATATTTAAAGGAAATGACAACACATCAAAATAACCCAAGATCATGCAGTATCTGCAGAGCTTTAATAACTCAAATAAAACAAAATGCAAATCATTTGTAAACAAATTGTGTTAATGCTTTGGCTAAATAACATTAAGAAATCAGTATTTGGTGGAATACATTCCAGAGGTTTTCATTAGGGTTCAAATCTGGAGATTGGGCAGTGGTCTCTTATTTTTTTCCAGAGCTGTACGTATGAATATTGCACACCTTTTTAAAGGTACCGTTCAAAATAAACGGTACAAAAGATTTATGTGCTTGATTATACCACCTTATAGAGTATACCACCTTACACGGCAGTTAAAGTGATTAAGGTTCTGGGTTGTTGATTGGAGGTTTGGGGTTCAAGCCTCAACACCACCCAAGCTCCACTGCTGGGCAATTGAACAAGGCCCTTAACCTGTATCATAGCTGCCCCTGTGCTCTGACCCCAACTTCCTCAGCTGGGATATGTGAAGAAAAGCATTCCACTGTGCTGTAAGGTATGTGTAGCGATAATAAAGGCTTCTTGCTCTTAGATATAAAAGAGTGTGTTTGTGTGAGTGAATGTGAGTGTGTGTGTGCCCTGTGGTGGGTTATCACTCCGTCCAGGGTTTATCCTGCCCTGATGCCCGATGATGCCTGAGATAGGCACAGGCTCCCTGTGACCCGAGTATAGATAAGTGGTACAGACAATGAAATGAAATGAAAAACATCCTCCTGAATTCAATTCAATTCAATTCAATTTTATTTGTATAGCGCATTTAACAAAGAGCATTGTCTCAAAGCAGCTTTACATGAGAAACCACATAAGAAACAACAAACACATAAACAGACAAACAGTCCTAGATGTTATCCCAAGTGAGCAAGCCTGAGGTGACTGAGGCGACTGTGGCAAGGAAAAACTCCCTTAGATGGTATGAGGAAGAAACCTTGAGAGGAACCAGACTCAAAAGGGAACCCCATCCTCATTTGGATGACAATTGTGTGATGCCGATACAGCATGTGTATAGTGTTATGTAAGTCAATAAGGAGGTTGTTGTCCACAGCGCTGCTTTGAATACCCCAATCCTCACAAAGCAGAACCCAGCTGGAGCTGGCCCATCTCCGGATACCACTGGAGCCGGCATAGTCTCTGTATGCCTCGGGATGGGTAGAAGAAGGGAAAACAATGGAACAGCATTAGCGTAGCTGCTGTTCATAATATTGGGATGGGAATTCTAAATCGCCCATAGGAGTGAATGTGAGTGTGTGTGTGTGGTTGTCTGTCTATATGTGTGGCCCTGTGAAGGACTGGAGACCTGTCCAGGGTATACCCCTGCCTTTCGCCTAATGTGCACTGGGATAGGCTCCAGCAGACCCCCGTGACCCTAATTAGGAATAAAGCGGGTATAGACAATGGATGGATGGCTGAATGGATGGATGGACATCCTCCTGATGAAGCCCCACACCTGTTCTGTTCAGATCTCAAAAATGTTGATATGTAGTCTACAGGCCAGTAGAGGGCTGTGTCGGAGCATGCGCAGTGCGTGCAGGAGGAGAGCCCTGTTTTGACTGTCACAGCGTTGACGCGTATATACCGACTGGCGTGTGGGGTAAGGAATTAAAATAATTTCATACAAACCCCGAGTTAGTGCGCTTAGTTTTATAGCGATACTCGGGGAGGATGTCGCCTTTGGGGTGCGAAAGACGCTCGAATATGAACTCGTGTGTTTATATATATATATATATATATATGTGTGAGTGTGAGTGTGAGTGAGTGTGTGTTTTCCCCTATCGTATTTAAATGCGCTGTGAGAGAGAGAGAGAGAGAGAGATGGCTGTGCTCGCTAATCTGCCCTGCTTTCTCTCCTGTTTAAAGCGAGCTAATGTAACAAAACGAGATGCCCCCCTTCCCTCCGGCACGAGCGCACACCGGCAGGCCAAATTCATTCCACTTCATATACATTTCTATATATTTCTACACAATATCAGGACTGTTTATTCTACAGTCCACAGCGCGCAGCTAGCTGTGTGAAGCTAAGTGAAACTATATCTTTTCCTCCTCTCGTTCTTCTCGGAAATGTTTCCTTTTCATATTTTAACACGTAGCAATTTTAGTTTGCTCCAGTTACAACTCTTCCTTGATCTCCCCTCTCTCTCTCTCTCTCTCTCTCTCTCTCTCTCTCTCTCTCTTCCTCGTGCGAGAAGGGACTTTTACCTTTTAGTTAGCTGCTGGAAATGCATTTATTATTATTTATATAATAAGAATTATTATTATTTATTTCACACGCAGTGTTTATTTCTGGACGGTTTCCTGATAGGGTGCAGTGTTGCGTTGTTTGTTATAAATTATGCCTAACGTTATTTGTTTGCGAGTTGAAACTTTTAATGGCGTCGTTTGTAGGCTAATAAACATTCATGTGGACTGGAAAGCCGTCATGGTTCGGTACTTTAACATCTAGATCAGAGAAAGAGAGAGAGAGAGCATTTAGAAATGGACAAAGTCAGTGGTTGATTGTGTTCATCATGGCCTAGATCTCAGTGTGAAAGAGAGAGGCTTAGTACAGATGTGTTGATGAGAGTGGTGACACATTAATAAGACACTACAGGAGATATAGGGGGCTGGTTTATTATTATTATTATATATAAAAAAAACAACAACAAATTTCACTGGAAATCTTTGTCATTTGTTTTTTGATCTTCTTGCGCCGAATCATTTATTTTCCCCCCCCATATTTATGCATGCATTCTATATTTTATTTGTTTTGTTTTTCAAAACAAAAGTCAATATTGTGTTAAAATGTTTGTTTGTTTTTTATTGTCGCAAGAGAAAAACACCTTTAAACAACAGGATCTAGGAATAATCGTTTAATCGTTTAATCAGCCACTATAAAATGTTTAAGTCCTGATTTTTTTCGGTGTAAAAACAATCAGTAGTCTGGTGGAAAATCGTATGGAATATCCCTGTAAAATAGGGTTAATAATGATCTTGATAGGAAAAAGTATAATATCAGGAATTGCATGTGTTGTGGGGAAAAGACATCGTTTCTGACTATAGACTTTTCATTAAAAAAAAAACCAAAACAAAACGTCGTTCCTTTCTTGTTAGTATGATTCATAGGGATTTATCGTAGTTAGACGCAGCATGAGGTGTTTACCAGTCTGGTGGAAATCGTATGGAATATCCCTTTAAATAGGGTTAGTAATGATCTTGATAGAAAAAGTATAATATCAGGAATTGCATGTGTTGTAGAAAAAGAAATCGTTTCTGACTATAGACTTTTTATTTGGGAAAAAAACGCCTTTTGTCTCTAGTTAGTATGATTCATAAGGATTTATCATAGTTAGACTGAGCTTAAGGTGTTTATCAGGAAATGATCAATAGTGTGGTGGAAATCGTATGGAATATTCCTTTGAATAGGGTTATTAATGATCTTGAGGGGAAAAAAGTGTAATATCAGGAATGCATGTGTTGTAGAAAAAGAAATTGTTTCTGACTATAGACGTTTTATAAAGACATTTCTGACTTGGGGGGGACCCTGATTTTATTTAAAGAACAAAACAAAAAGCTTTTCCTTTCTAGTTAGAATGATTCATAAGGATTCATCATAGTTAGACGCAGCATGAGGCGTTTATCAGGAAACGATCAATAGTCTGGTGGAAATCATATGGAATATCCCTTTAAATAGGGTTAGTAATGATCTTGATAGAAAAAAGTATAATATCAGGAATGCATGTGTTGTGGGGAAGAGAAATCGTTTCTGACTATAGACTCTTTATTTTAAAAGAAACGCCTTTCCTTTCTTGTTAGTATGATTCATAGGGATTTATCGTAGTTAGACGCAGCATGAGGTGTTTATCAGAAAACGATCAATAGTCTGGTGGAAATCATATGGAATATTCCCTTTAAATAGGGTTAGTAATGATTTTAATAGAAAAAGTTTAATGCATGTGTTCTAGGAAAAAGAAATCGTTTCTGACTATAGGCTTAAAAAAATTCCTTTCCATTTTTGTTAGTATGGTTGATAAGGATTTATCGTAGTTAGACAGAGCTTTGAGGTGTTTATCAGGAAGCCAGCCTTTCATTAAGGTATGATGTGATTGCACAAAGTGGGCGGAGCTTAAACCTTCTGCTAAGTTTCGGTTAATGCGATGGTCAAGTTGAGTAAACAAAAACTGAACAGTTTTAATGTTTTATGTTGCCAAAATGTCTCTTGCAAGATTTTGTGTCTGAAAATGTGAATTATTTTGATATGATCGACCTGACCAAAATAATTTTTTTTTTTTTTTCTGCCTGTAATTGTTACAGAGGGTGATTTTCTGTTGTCCAGTGGAAGATAGACAGTCGGTTATTGATACGCAAACAGAAAAATTTCATTTTCTCATAAGTCAGTAAGGAGAAAACTGGTTTTAATAAGCAGAGTAATGATTAATAGGATCTCTAATGTGTTGCGTTGATGTGGTTTGTCATGACGGGCTCATTAGTTTTCCATTGATTATCATTACACTAAAAAAAAAAAAACGAACCAAGACTTGATGATTTATTTTTTGTTTTTTGCGTTTCCCCTCAGTGTGACTTTTACTTTGGATTTTGTACAAGTGTAGACTGGTCGGTTATGTAGAACGCCATAATGCCATATGATTTGGGCTGATGGTGTTTATTTTCGCTTTGGTGTCGGGAAGTTGAGAGTTGCTTCCAGCTCTGTGGCCGCCCCTCTAGTACTTCCTGTTTAAAGCCTTGGTTCATGTTGAGGCAAATATAAATTTATTGCTTGGTACGAGTTTGTTTATGTAACTTTGCTATTAGTTATTGGTTGACATTGAACAAATACCTTCAAGTGTAACATGACTATTGTGCTTAATTTACTTCTCTCTACCAAAATATAATATTTTGAGCTTTTCTGTGAAAAAAGGAGAAGGCTAGATTTAAAAAAAAAAAAAAACAAGACAAAAGAAAACCAAGAATTTGCAGAGCATAACTTTTAGTCTCGAATTGAAGTGTGAAAAGTTTGTTGGTTCATGATTGCGACGTGCATGCGAGCTGTTTTCCTGTTGCAGTGTTGCTTGAAGATAAGACTACAGCATAGCTGAGCATGTGTAACTGCTAAACTACCACGGGATCTCGAAACACACGGAAGAATTGTCTGAGGATGTGATTTTATGATTTGACGGAAATGTATTCGTGTTTCTTTGCTGAAAGATTAATTCATTTGCGCTACAGGTTGAAACAAGAAGTCGGGACGCATTTTTAATGAAGGATTTATTTTTGGATCATTTGCATGGTCCACTTATGAGCCCTGTGTCATCTGATAGTTTATATCTCTGAAGAAAGCTTAAGCTCCAGTAGAATGTGATTTCCCTGTTTGTTTCATGATTATATAATGTCTTCTTTTGATATACATGGCAGTTTTATCATAAATAAATAAATATGTACACCGATCATCCATTTGAGCGAGTTCAGAGCATGGATCAGAGCATCTCCAAAACTGTAGCTGTTGTGGGGTGTTCCCGGTCTGCAGTGGTCAGTATCTATCCAAAGTGGTCCAAGGAAGGAACAGTGGTGAACCGGCGACAGGGTCATGGGCGCTCAAGGCTCACTGATGCATGTAGGGAAGTGAAGTTAATGCTGGTGTCAGAATACACAGGGCACTGTAAATTGTTGCATATGAGGCTGGATAGCCGTGGACCAGTCAGGGTGCCCAGGTGGTCATAATGTTATGCCTGTACGTACATATACATGCATGCATACATACATACAAAACACAATTACTAGGGTAGAAAAAGCATTAAACAACATATTTTTTAAACTAAAATTATTCAAAACCAAAACTTTTCTACTTATGTTTCATTTTAATGACAGTTTTAAAATGTTAGTTTCATGTTCTGTGTGAAATAAGATTAACATTTTTTTTATAGCATGAAAAGATTTTTGCTTGTTTTAAGTCTGCACATTTAATTAAAGAAGGCCTCATTTGCATAAGTAAATGTTTAATTAAAAAAAAAAAAAAGGTCCAGTACAAACAATACGTGAGGGTTGATTGTGATTATCTATTATTTAAAAAAAAAAAAAAAAAAAATCACGTTTTAAGTCTTTGTCATACACATGAAGCTCCTCTACTCTGGTATAACACACAGCCATGTGGCTTGCAGAAGTTTGTGCCCTGCTTATACACCAACCAGGTATAATATTACCACCTGCCTAATATTGTGTTAATCCTCCTTTTGCTGCTAAAACAGCCCTGACCCGTCATCCACTGTGTATTCTGACACCTTTCTATCAGAACCAGCATTAACTTCTTCAGCAATTTGAGCAACAGTAACTTGTCTGTTGGATCGGATCACACGGGCCAGCTTTAACTCCCCAACTACTGTTCCTTCCTTGGACCACTTTTGATAGATACTGACCACTGCAGACCGGGAACACCCCACAAGAGCTGCAGTTTTGGAGATGCTCTGATCCAGTGGTCTTGCCATCACAATTTGGCCCTTCGTCAGACTCGCTCAAATCCTTACGCTTGTCCATTTTTCCTGCTTCTAACACATCAACTTTGAGGACAAAATGTTCACTTGCTGCCTAATATATCCCACCCAGTAACAGGTGTCATGATGAGGAGATCATCAGTGTTTTTCACTTCACCTCTCACTGCTCATAATGTTGTGGCTGATCGGAGTACATTGTGTGTGTTTTGATCAGTATCTCAAGTGTCTTAATACTTAATTCTACTAAAAAGTAGAATAGCAGCTGAATTGATGCATATTTGTGTCAAAGTGCAGAGTGACTCTGCAGGAGGACATGTGATGGAGCTGATCTGTAATTAAAAAATATAAATCATCAAAACGCAGTTATGTCTGCAGAATAATTCTCACTTCTAGTCGCAGTACCACTGCTACTTCATACACATCTTTCTATAATCAATTACAATTTAATATTAAGGAAGAATCTTTTATTAAAAGATAGCTGGGATTTGTTATTTAAACTCAGATAGATTCAGTTTACTTGTAATAAGAGAGAGGTGTTCACTAGATACAGGTTATTACAATACACACCAGTATCAATTACACTATAACAGAAAGCTGGAGCTGGTTTGAGTTATGTGCTACTGTTGTCCGGTTTCCAGGAAGAACATTTCAGGCTGATGCTGTAGTAGAGTAGGAGCATTTTGTTGTCGCTTTCACACGTGCAAAAACGCAGCAATGCAGTCCTGAAGTTTCTGTGAAGGTCCAGGAAAAGTCCTTGAAATGAAAATTGATCTATTTCATTCTGAAACTTTATTACCGAATTAACCTGTGCCCCAGCCTGATTCGTATTCAGGTCAGGAATTAATTGAATTTCTTACAGACGTTACACAAACCAAGATTAGGATCTTTTTCACTCGTTTGTTCTTTTTTTTTTTTTTTTTTACTCTTTCGTACGAATATATTTTTTTAGGGGCGTGACAGATACGTTGCATAATAAACCTATGCCCTTTGCTGCATTTATTTCTGTGTATATCCCGCAGCGTATTTCATACTGTGTTGTGTTTTCGTCAGCTCTCGCTGCTTCATTGAGAGAGACGGGAGTGATTCAGGATCAGATTTGTTAGCATAATAGATAATAAACGGATTAAGACTGACCTTTTCATGTCCATTGTTTTAGACTTCAATTGGAGGAAGGCGCGATGTGGGGAAAATCATTTCAGAAGCAAAAATATCAGCAGTGAATAGAGTTCCTGCTTGGAACTTTTCTCCGTTCCCTCGGAGGATTCCCTTTAATGAATATAATATTGTTGATGAATTTCCAGATGATAGTTGGTAATTATTTACACACAGGACAGGAAGGCAAGGAAGATTTAGTCTTTGTGATATTACAATGTAAGGGCTACAGCAAGTTTGAAAAGAAGCACACAGTAATCAAGCTGCTTTTTATTAGTTTATCCTGGTAATTGTTATTGGACCCGTGTTCAGGGAATTCGGCAGCGCACACGCTACTCCTTTTCAGCCTGATTGGGCTCTGTGTCTGTTTTAAGGGCATTTTGAATGGTTAGTTGCTGTGTGTTGCTGGTATTCAGGGTGTGGTTTCAGCTCTGTTTTTGTCCACTGTGCGTCTGTTGTTTTTCTCCGCGTCATCGTGAGTAATATACTGGGAAGAAGTCATCCCTGTTATTTCACAACCGTATAGTAAATGGTGCTGTAGTCTATAAAAAGGGCTCTGATTGTTAGATGGTCAAATTTGGTGTTGTGTTGCACCGAACAGCCGAAGCATGAATGCTGTGAAGCATGAATCAGTCATTTAAATATATTGTTTCCTCTACGGCTGTGATCAAGTTGCCATTTTGTCTGCTCCATCTCTCTGTCTGTGTCTCTCTCTCTCTCTCTCTCTCTCTCTCTCTCTCTGTGTTCCTGCCTTGCTGAGTCTCTTTTTCTGGATTTTCTTTTGTGTTTTTCACAACTTTTCCGATCTATAACATCTAATTACTTTTAAACTGTGGTAATAAATATCTCAACTCAACAGATCTTTATTTCACCTGTCTGGTTTTATTTAGAAAGATCCAACCACACTTACCAGAGTCACATTGTGGTGTTTTTCTGTTCCATTTTCTTCCTGAACAGAAACCTCATTCTATAGATTACCTGCATTTTATTCATTTTATAATCTGATATATAATAAAAAAATGATCAAAAATTTTATTTTTATATATATATATATATATATATATATATATATAATCATTTTTAATAATATTTTTTTAATAGTTTCCTCACATTGAAATTAATTTTTATTTTTAATTATTTTACTTTTTTATTTTTAATTCACAAACAAGAAAACACTATAATTGTAGTTTTATTAAGTATGCAAACACGCACACACACACACACATACACACACGTCTGTAATTAGACAAAGCCTTGTTTGTGTAGATAATTGTATTCCAAAGCTATTCCAATATCAAATACTTGAAAGAATCTCGTCAATTAATTAATGAAGATTTATTGTGTCATTAAAAATGACTCCATTCACCTCTAGGGTCTTGCCTTAATCTCTTATAGGCATTTGAAAGGTTTCTTCCTCTCTGTGCTCACCATGCTCTCTGTTAGCTGCATAAGAATATTTCTTATTTTCTTCCCATCATCCCTCCCGGCTTCTTGCTGATGCAACGTACAGACATTTCTGTACAATCACAGTGCTGCACTGAAGCTCATCATAAGTGGACAGCAGTGTAAAAGGTGCCCTGGTGCTTATTGTCTCTAGACGGTGGTTTATATCCATTATACAGCAAACAGAAATGACCGCTTTATTGACTTGTATAGGATTTAAGCTGGTCATATGTTTGTTTGTTTTTTTCCAGTATTAAGGTTGGTTAGGATCTGTTGCAGTCGTGCATGCCACACTGGGTCAGTCAATTGAATGTCAGTGTTGTTTCTTTTCTTTGTTTTCGTCCTGTAAGAGCAGCTGACTCTGACACGCACAGCTGCCTGCGAGAGAATTACGATAACCGGGAGATTCACGCTTGTGCATGGTGTAAGTAATGTCTATTACACAAACGTGTGTCTGAAATATTCCCCTAATGGCCCTTATGGGTTGTTTGAACTATCAGTTGAAGATAAAGGCAGAGTTTATTTTTTGCTAGGCCTCCTGTGTGTTTTAACCTTAGAACCTGATGTGTGCAATGTTTGTAGGAATTTGAGCCACATGTCAATCTCTGGGTAGGATTTCAACTCCGCAGATAATCTCTTGTTTGACAAACGATCGGTGATTGATCTGGTTTGGAAAAGAATGCAGCATGGTCAAAACGGATCCTGTCTAATGTTTAGTTTTTGTTTTTTTCTCCTCACTGCTGCTGATTCTGTAGCTGAATTTAGATGATAATAATAATAATAATAATAATAATAATCCTTTATAAAGTGATAACTGATGGCTTTCACACACTTTCCTCATAAGACACAAAACACAAATTTACATTTCTGGCATTTGGCAGACGCCCTTATCCAGAGCGACTTGCATTTTATTTCATTTTTTATACAGCTGAGCCATTGAGGGTTAAGGGCCTTGCTCAGGGGCCCAGCAGCGGCAGCTTTTGGTGGACCTGGGATTCAAGCTCGCAACCTTCCAATCAATGACTTAACCCCTGAGCTACCAAATAATCAGATGTGTCTGTTTCCTAATCCACAGCTTAAAAATAATCAAGATGGGGAACTGTACATGAAGTAAAGTTACACATCCAGCTTTAAAAGATTTCAGCATCCCCAGCCTGCTCAGTATCAGTATTATAAGATTACAGATGCGTCATGATCTTTTAATACACTGACTAAAACATGTAAGGATATTTTGCTAGCATTATCAGTAATACTCCTGTTCGGTTTGCTGATGGAACTTTTCCCAGTTGTTCATTATTTTTCTAAAGTGATGTACTTACCCTCATGTCACCAGGTCTTGGTTTCAGACCACCTGAATTGTGGTGCTAGAACCAAACTGGAGAAGTTATATCATTGTACACTTATATTGCCAAAAGTTTTGGGACGTCTGCCTTTACATGCACTCTTGCCCACTCTTTGCATCTATAACGGCTTCAACTCTTCTGGGAGGTCTTTCCACAAAGTTTAGGAGTGTGTTTATGGGAATTTTTGACCATTTCACTAGAACCACATTTGTGAGGTCAGGTACTGATGTTCGACGAGAAGGCGTAGCTCACAGTCTCCTCTCTAATTCATCCCAAAGGTGTTCTGTCAGGTTGAGGTCAGGACTCTGTCAAGTTCCTCCACACCAAACTCACTCATCCATGTCTTTATGGACCTTGCTTTGTGCACTGGTGTGGAGTCATGTTGGAACAGCAAGGGGTCATCCCCAAACTGTTCACACAAAGTTGGGAGCATGAAATGGTCCAAAATGTCTTGGTATGCTGAAGCATTAAGAGTTCCTTTCACCGGAACTAAGGGGCCAAGCACAACCCCTGAAAAACAACACCTGAATTCAGTGTTTTGGAGGGGTGTCCCAAAACTTTTGGTAATATAGTGTAGATCTTTTATCTTTACACCCACATCTGAACAGTTTGAGAGAACTGTCTACAGGAGAAAATTTATTCAGAGACTTGGGAAAGCTTTAGTAATTTTGACACATCTGTAGCTGAGGATTTTGCACTGACTTTTACTCTTGTAATTACATTATAATAAGGATATCAACAATTCAGTTCCATTCAATTTGATTTCTATAGCGCTTTTAACAGTGGATATCGTCTCAAAGCAGCTTTACAGAACATAAACATAGTACAAAAGTCCTAGATCAATGTTAGACAAAATCATCCAACAAGAGCATGTCTTTTGGATTTATTGTTTGGTTGGTTCAGAATCCAAATAAACAAACATTATATATAAATAAAATAAATAAATAAACACAATATTTCCAAATATTATTTTCTTTATACTGAATGTGGTTCTGGCTAATGGTAAAGCTAAAGAAACTGTAATGCTGGTGAACTCGAGGGCATTTCATCTTAGTGTCTCTGTAGTATTTTCTTGCTGAAGAGTTTGCTGAACTATGGGATGAATATAAAGCTATGATATCCAACATAAGACACGTGAAATCATCACGTCACCAGTGTGTTATATTTCATGCAGGAGTGAGCAGTATGTGAGCTGAAGGGCTGCATCCATTGAGAGATCTGGTCACAGTGTTTGGCCGTGTTTCTGAAACACGGCCCTCAGGGCAGGAGCGTGGCTGTGAGTCGAATATTAAACATGATTAACCAGGGCTCTAGGTGAAGAGGGCACCCAAAGGATTGAAAACAGACTGCACTTAGACTTGGATTGGAAATTGCTTTCTGGTTCCGAATCCAGAACCCAGAGACGGTCCACATTTTGTCTGCTGGGAGCTGGAAGCTGGGACATGGGTTGTGATGTGGGGGAAAACTGGTATATGACATTTCTTACATGTTGAAGAGTGATGGATGGTGACAGGTTTGTGTGTGACACGTTTTGTTATAAGCCATGTTCCTCTTCTTTCACACAGTGTGTCTAAGTTTCTTTCTCTCTCTCTCTCTCTCTCCCCCTCACCATCTTCCTCATCCTCTCTCTCTCTCCCCCTCTCTTTACCGCTCCCTCTCCCTCTCTTTACCACTCTCTCTCTCTCCCTCCCTCATCCTTGCTCCCTCTCTAGACCACTCTCTCCCTGTCTCTCTCATCCTCTCTCTCTCTCTCTCCCTCCCTCATCCTCACTCCCTCTCTACACTCTCTCCCTGTCTCCCTCATACTCTCTCTCTCTCTCTCTCTCCCCCTCTTCCTCATCTTCTCTCTCTCTCCCTCCCTAATCCTCTCTCCCCCTCTCTCTTTCTCTCCCTCTCTTTACCACTTTCTCTCTCTCTCTCCCTCCCTCATCCTCTCTCTCTCTCTCTCTGTCTCCCTCTTCCTCATCTTCTCTCCCTCTGTCTCCCTAATCCTCTCTCCCTCTCTACACCACTCTCCCTCTCCCCCTCTCTACACCTCTCTCCCTCTCTCTCACTCTCGCATATGATCCAACTCACATGTAGTTGCTATCCTGTGTCCTTGTTTGTTCTACTCCTCAAGCTCTTCCAGATCTACTTTTAAAGCAAAAATCATTTTAAACTTTCTAAACACCGAAGGTCTGCAGAAATTTGCCAGTGTCAGATTTTTTAATACATCATTGTTCAGTGGTTTTTCCACTCTGAGTGCTTGTACAGGCAAGATATCAGGATTTTTTTTTGTGCGTGCGCGTGTGTGTGTGGGTCTTAGCTCTATCTAAAGCTGACTCTAAGATTCTTTGTTGTTCAACATAACATGTCTTTCAGTGTATGGTTTCAAAAGCCCATGTTGCCTTGATATCAGACACGTTTTTTATCAGCTAAATGATCTCAGTAGTCCTAGTGCTACATGAGGAAATTGTAAGAAATGTTGGTGTTATAGCTGAAGTCGTTTAATGTCTTTGTGCGGTATATTCACTGACTAATTATGATCAGTGAAACCCAGGGGAAAGTGCACCCTGAGGGTTTTGGTCATCCTTTTTTTAACTGCATTAATTGAGTGCTGTAGGTCTAATGATCCACCTCTCTCCTAAGATAGATACAGGCTCAGTGCAGCAGTGTGCAAATTACTGCCACTTGCCACTGCATTAGACTAAACGGTCCGGTTAAACGCATGTTCTTATCGGATTTTACTGAAAGCATCAGTGTTCGAAAAGATTTAAGAAAAGATTGTGTGGGTTTTTTTTTTTTTTTTTTTTTGCTTTAAATGGCAGGTTTCGGAGCAATTCAGCATCAGGACGTAGAATGTGACTGGAATGGGAGTCAGAGCGCCAGTTCCCTGATAGGGTGGATTAGGTGAGTGCAAACACTAATACAGTGAGTCATTTAAAGGTGGTGTTGATTTTGGAACAGTGCCATGCTTGGTGTGACTACTGAAGCTTATTAATGAAAATAATAGTGTGTCTTTTAGGGCAATGTAAAGGTTATACAATATGTATAATGCCTGTTTTGAACAAGTGTGGTCTTTTATCACTTGAAATCTGTTTCATTATGCAACTCCATTCACAAGGCTGTAATACAGGTCCTGCAACTAAACAATTACCTTTGTGATTTAAATTTTTTTTTATGTGAGCAGAAGGAAAGATATGCAGTTTTGAACATTCCCTGTAGGTTCTGTATATTTAATAAATATCAATATTAAATGATTGATTGATTGATTTATTAAAAATAACGAGCATAAATAAATAAATAAATGTTTGTTTGTTTGTTTATTGAAAATAATGAGCCTACATAAATAAATAAATAAACATTTATTTAATTTATGTAGGCTCGTTATTTTTAATAAATAAATAAAACATTTATTTATTTATTTATTTATTTATTTATTTATTTGAGCTTATTATTCTAAATTCTAATCTAGTGATTCAGCATCCTGAGAATGCATATCAGCACATGATAAACAGTGTTTTGCTAAGATGACTAAGCCAAATTCAAGAGGATTCCCTGGTCCACTTCTCTGCTTATTTCATTTTGTTTCGTAGCAGTCCGTTAGAAGCGCTCCTGTTTTAATACAGATCTGTCAAAACCCACAGTGATATGCGGTATACTTTTCAAGCACTTTTATTCACGATGCACAATCAGCCTAGAGACTATAAATAAAAAATATCCTTAAGCATTTGTTGTTCAAATCTATATTTTCGTTTGATAACACACTGGCAAAAGTGCTTATTTCCAGCAGAAATATGAATCATCAGGCACACCGCTACTCAAGTCATGTGTTTTATGTTTTGTTTTGTTTTGGTTTTCTCCCTGGCTTTTATTTTATTAACTGCTATTGTTTGCATTTCGTTCCAGAGTCTATCATTCTCTAATGATGCAGGGAGAGGACAGAAAGAAAAGGAAACAGAGTTTGAATCCTAGAAGTGTGTCAGAGGAGTACTGTCTCAGAGTGAGTAGCAACCTGCCCTTCATCTGAGCCACACTGACTGTTTTACCCGTGATCTGAAAAGTATCCCGGCTCTCTTTTCCGTAGGAACGTCCCAAAGACGACGCGACAAAGATGAAAAATAAATTGCCCACTTCTGTCGGTAAAACATCTCTCATGTTATCCAGCCTCCGAGGCTCTGTTGTGCGCAGCTAATTAAATCAGTACTAGATTTTACGAGTTCTTTAGAGAAGGTGTTAGTGGCGCACTCAATTTAAACATAAAACTTTAAGTCATTTTATACAGCGTGATTTTATATTTTACGACTGTGATTTTGCATTGGAGCAGTTAACAGTAAGAAGAGGCCCTGGTCATGGGATCAGTACTTGGAAGAGGAAGGAGCCATCGCAGCCCCCTCGGGACTCTTTACAGAAGTAAGGATGATTCTGCATGCATTTAGCGTTTCAATTCTCTGAAGTCTAAATAAATGCTTGTTTAGGTTGCTTCAGGTTTTGTGTAGGACATAAAATAACAGCAGTCAACAAGTGGGAGCTGTGAGCTGCTTCTACTGTGTGCAGTGTCTCTCCTTTCAACCTTATCATGCATGATATCTAGTCTTAACCTTTTAAAATAGTTTTTTTCTGTTTGCGGTCATTTGCTTTCCTATTAATAACAGGACAGTGTGCTTGTAATATGCCCGTGTTTAGAGACGGGCATTAGGCCACATAATTCACACTTCAGCGGATGTACTGTGACACTTCTAATGTAGCCCCAGTTCATCCAGTTACTTTCAATGTATGCGGCAGATTAGTTCGCATTCGTGATAATGGGAATTGTGAAAACATGAATAAAAGGTGGCCTTTCATTTAGTTTAAAGCAGACGTAAATCTTTTGAATTTCACCCTCTTTGGTAGGCAAATGCTACTGCAAGTTTCTTGTGGAAGAACATTTCAGATCATGTACTGCATCCTTTGCTGTAAAGATTTCTATTGTCATGGCTGTAAGCGGCAAATAAACAGATGTTCAGAGAGAATTTGTGGTTCTGTTCCAAAAGGCATGCTGCAAACTAAGTAGTACTGTGTGCTATTTGGGATGCAGTCCTTGTATTCTTGACTCTGAGGATGTACGTAACCGTCTCCTGCTGCTATTACAAACTTCTGAAAAGGTTTATTACCACATCTGTGACTTTCACATATACTGAATATTATGTAAAAGAGCAAAACCTCTCGATTTCAACAAGTGCTAGTTCCTTCTATAACAGGCACATGTGCACAGAATCATGTACAATAATCATAACTACCTGCTGGGTAAAATGTCCTAACCTGCCCTGCTGTGAATATAACAGGGTTTCCTCAAGGCTGCACATTTACTCTTAACCTCACTCAGTAATTCTAGCTAGCTAGTGAAAATGCAGCATCACATCTGAGAACTGCTTTCAACAGAGATCTATACTGTGCTGGACACACACACACACAAAAATTGTCCTGTTTGCACGCATATGTCACTTTACTTTACACTTTATATTGATCCTGTTTACATGTTAACTCTATTATTTGCACTCACTGTCAACACTATTCTTTTGCGCAGAGTCGGTCTATATGTTGTTTGTATGCACTGTCTTGTCTTGTCATCCTGTGCACTTTTGTTGTATGTCAAGTTTTTTGCACCTTAAGTATAGTTTAGTTTTATCTCTATGTTTAGCTCTATGGTTGTCTGTGTCACTGTACTTTTTCTTTATGTGTAGCGCCTCTGGTCTAGGAGGAACGTTGTTTCACTTCACTGTGTTCTGCATCAGCTATATATGGTTGAAGTGACAATAAAGCGACTTTGACTTGATTGTTGTGCTTAAAATGACAAATAATGCCCACACACAAATGACCAGTTATCAACTAACCTGTTGTCATTATCAGTTTTTGGCAAAAAACAACTTCATAACTGATAAAATATCGTAATGAGGATGATTCAGATGAGCCGTGCGTATGCTGAGCTCCGTTAAGGTGCACAGCACATCCCTGACACGGCTTATTTGCATGCCGTGTGTGTGTCCATGAACGCGCACAGGCAGCTGGGAGAATGAAATGAATGATAAGGGTAAAGATTAACAGGCAGAATTGGGAGTTTTGACTCACTTCTATGCCAATACAAATATTTAATAATGTATGATAATAGTAATAATAATAGTAATAATGGGAGCACAGTGGCTTTAGTGGTTAATATACCGTGGGTTTGTGTGATGTTTGCGTGTTCTCTCCATACTTTGATGGTTTCCTTTGGGTACTCCAGTTTCCAGTTCAGATCCATGCAGTGTAAATGGTTGTGTGTGTGCATGTGCATGCGTTTGAATTGTCAAAATTTGCATTAGTCGGACATCTTATACGCACAAACTCAGGAGACCGAGCAGGATACAAATGTTGTATCAAATTTACAGGATTTTCATGAATACAAAATTTCTTGCGTAAATGCCCCAGTAAATGATTTACGAATAAATCGGCCTACATCCAGCTTGATAAATGAGGCCCAATATTAGAGAACCAACAAATGGCATAAGAAAAAAAAAAAAAAAAAACCCTAAATCCATTTTAGTTACTCTCTCGCTTTCCTCTCTACAGATTTCTTTTGTATCCGAAATTGATGACTTATCTGAGCGGATTTATAGCATATATGTGCAAATCTTTCTCCAGTTCTGACCCAACACCCATGTCACAGCTCTGACTTTTCATTTTTAACCCCAGAACACTCCACTCGGCATGACCTACCTGACGGCTCAATCATTTGCTACTTGCAGGCACAAGTCTGTCATAGCATAAGACCAACTTTATAATAAGCCACGTAACCAAGTTTGTGTTATTTGTAGCGGCGATCGATGAAGTAGTCTGACTTCTGTTATGTTTATTCTAAAACACCCAGACTAATGCCTGTGCAAGAGCATCTGCCAGAAAGGCGGTTCAGATCCAACACTGGCACTTGGTTGTCAGAACTGTAACCTTAGCTGATTTTATCGGCAAATATTAACGGTGTTTGCTACATGTGTCTGCTCATTTATACCTTATTGCTCTAGCTTGTCAGCACTAGAATAGAGCAAGTAGTCGAACTGTCTGCTTACCATAAAGCCGGACTGTAGAGACAAACTGGCACATGTACTGAACATGCCCTTACTTGTTAAGTGTCCCACTGGGCCCAATTTTTAAAAATGAAGACAAACTTGGAATCTTTCCATGCTGCCAAGGGTTTATTTTTTGCTTAAATTCAGTGAGAAGTGAAGTAGCAGAAAGTTAAACATAAGTACTTTCACTCATGTTCCTGTATAGGGAGCATAATTATAGATATTCCTGACAGGCAGTGTGGAACGATGTGCTGACTGCAGCATCTCACTGAATTGAACCTGTTTACTCCGGAGACTTCTTTTTGGTCTGTTTACTCGTTGAGCATCTCTTTCTGTTGAACTCTTATTACAGCTGCGTAATAGCTCCTTTTATGATTAATGTGTTGAGTCGAGTGTTTGTGCCTCCAGCACTGTCTTTATGGAAGTGGGCTTTCCGCAGGTCATTTGCTCAGTGAGTAAGTGGTGTGGGCTAAGCTCTACACACTGGAAATTTCCCTGAGCCGCTCACGCCAGCTGCTATAAAGCTGGGACTTGCAGAATTATAAGCCTGAAGGCAGCATTTATGTAAGGGATCATATTGATTAGAAAAGCAGTTGACGGATGTTGCGCTTTCTAATATCGGGCTGAATTGCGAGGCCGAGGACGATATTACGCTGCTCTTTTAAATAAAACTTTGCTTCCTCCACCATCCTGAACACCATGATGAGCAGATGTTCTTTTGCACACAGAGTATTATTTATTGATTTTTTTCGTTTAGTCAATTTGAAACGTCGTCTGTTGCTTTAGTCCCGTGAAATCGTGCGAACGGTGCAAATATAAAAGCTGGAAGCAGCAGTATTGCTCACTTCACTGTACATGATAAACAAGAAGTAAACAAATATGTGAAGGTCGCGGTGGGGAAAACATCACATGGATATAAAACACTTCATTCAATCATGATTATCCAGGGATAAAAATGTTCTTGCTTGTGATTTTACAAATGCAATAATAATGCAGATTATGCACACAAACCATTAAACTACTTCTGTTTAATATTATTATATTGGAAGTGCTCATACTGATATTTTTGCTGCAGCACTAATGAAAGCTTGACATCTGTAGTGTATGTTGGATTGCCACATACAAGATGTTGATGTACAGTAAGCATGTTTCATACAGACGATTTCTAAACACACAGTAAGGTTTGACTTTTTATAATTCAAATGTATTATAAAAAACAATTAGAAAAGAGTAATGATTCATAATGCAACTAATGGCTATTTACCAGAAGAGGACAGCTTCCCATTTGAGTCTAGTTCCTTTCAAAAATTGTTCCATATGACGTCTCGGGCTGTTTCTCCTGGCTACTTTCGGCTCTGGCCTGCTCATTAGGGATCCACAGCCAGATTTCTGTGCAATAGAAATAGAAATGAACTGAAATGAATTTTCTGTTCATTTCTCAGTACCTGGAAACATGCCCAAACTTTCATTTAATCATATGTCCGTCATATATAATTAGGGCAGAATTCAGAAGTCTTTAGATATCCTTAAGTCTTATAGAACATGCCTGCAGCATTCCCCATCGTGGCCACTTTCTCCGTGAAGGGACATGACAAGACATCTGTTCTCCTTAGAAATGCGAGCAAGTAGTCATTTCCATAGCAACCTGAGCTCAGGGACGCTCCTTCTCAGTATTCACAAAAAGGGATACGATGGAGGTGAATGAAATGCCTTGTAATGCCCTTTTATATCCTGCATGCTGTTTGAGTATTCAGAGATAACATGTCTTATTGTCTGTTTTATCATACACTACTTTGATAAAACAGACAACAAGACATGTTATCTCTGAATACTCATACACTACCAGTCAAAAGTTTGGACACACCTTTTAATTCAGTGTTTTTTGTTTAGGGATTTATTTTCTACATTCTAGAACAATACTGGAGATTTCAAAACTATGAAATAACACACATGGAGTTAAGTAATCCATATGTAATGACAACAAAAAACAGTCAGTTGTTATTTTAAGACACCATGACACCAAAAAGCACCATGATGAAACTGGCTCACATGAAGACCATCCCAGTAAAGCAAGACCAAAACTTACCTCTGCTGCAGAGGAGAAGTTCGTTTAGAGTTACCAGCCTCAGAAATCACCAATTAACAGCACCTCAGATTAGAGGCGTTATGAAGGCTTTACAGGGCATCAGTAGCAGACATATCTCAATATCAACTGTTCAAACGACATTATTGTGTATTTCGGCCGCCTTCAGCATTGTTTTACAATGTAGAAAGAAATAAACATCAGGAAAGACCATGGAATTAGAAGATGTGTCCAAACTTTTGACTGGTAGTGTACATCCAAAATGTAGTTGGGCTTACTGACTAACTTCCATCAAATTCACCTTTGCTACCACATGTCTGAGCAGATGTTAATTGGCTGGTGGATCATTGGTTGGAAAACGTCAGAACAACAGCAATGCTCTGGTCATAATCCGACCAGTGAAGAAGCGCTGGGAAATGATTAAACACAGATTTTTGCCTGTACAAGATAAGCTGTAATGTGTAACTACACCTGCTAGGTGGACGTGTATATACAGTTCTGAAGACCTTTTTTTTTTTTTCCCCCTTTCTTTCTTTTGTTGCTTTTTTGCAGAACCAGTCATTTCCTTACAGCAAGAACGGCTTTAAAGTTGGAATGAGGCTGGAGGGAATCGACCCCTTGCATCCTTCCATGTTCTGTGTGCTCTCAGTGGCTGAGGTTAGCATGCTGTTAAAGGATTTCCACCCCAATTTTCTAAAAGGATAGTATAACTGTCTTGATGACGCTAATGTTAAGATGTGAAAACTGAATTCATTTATGTAGTCTGATTTTTTTTTCTACTGAAAGATCTATTTCTTTAAAAGACATTTTGACATTTACGATGCATTGGTTGTTATTCATGTGTCCTCCAGGTGATTGGCTACCGGCTGCGTCTGCACATGGATAGTTACTCAGAGTGCTATGACTTCTGGGTCAATGCTGACTCCCCTGATATCCGGCCAGTCGGATGGTGCGAGTCCACAGGTCGCAAACTACACCCTCCGAAAGGTATAGGGGTTCATAAGCGGTGAACCGTGGTAATAGATGGAAAATATCAGCCATGTTTTTACTCGGCAGATGGCAAGCTGTCTGTCCACCCCCCCCCCTCCTTTTTTTGGGTGGGCAGTTGCTGGTCAGCAGTCCACCTGTGACCCTGGGTTTTACAAAATGGAAATTTATTTAGCCAGTCTGTTTATAAAAGATGTGCAGCGCATAAAGTCAAGGAGAAGTGGTGCTTCGGTTAAACCTTTACATTATTCATTTAATTACAGTCTGTTAATATAAAAATAAGAAATATGAAGATTGTCTGTTATACTAGTTTGACTCAAATAATGTCTCTCCTTTTTCTCTTTCTCATGACCTTTCACTCTCGCTTTCTGACTCCGTTTGCCTCTCAGGTTATAAGATGAATGAGTTTGACTGGGAAAAATACTTGGAGTCTTGCAATGCTCAGGCTGCACCAAAGAATCTCTTCAAATCCCAAAACAGTGTAAGTACACTGCCTTGTGTAGATTCAGACAACATCACTCATACAGACAGCAGAAGGAGGAAATGTCTCTATTAGCAGTGAACAGTGCCTCTTACAGGCTGAAAAAACCTGTACTGGAAATGTCATGGTTATATTCTTTACTGCTAGTCTCAGCTTATTTATGCCTGGTATTAAAAAGAAATGATCTGTGCAGCCAGAGTAAGCTCAACATCAGTTATTGAATCCCATGAACATTTTCAGACAGCATAGTCATAGTGGAATTTTACCTACCCCCTGGAGGTAATTTTTAGCATATTTCATCATAGTTGAATTAAAATGCTGCCAGCATTTAAACCCTTGACATCTAATTGCAGCCAAAATCCTCTCGGGTTACCTCTGTATTAGCTAGCTTTTTTATAAAGCACAAGTTGGGGAAGGAAACAACAGGCACATGTTACTGAGAAGAGTTACGAAGAATTATTAGGAAATTGGGTGGGTGCTGGTCAGCTGTCAAGCTTTATTGGTGAGCATTGTTCTGGTAGATCAGATAAGCAGACAAATGAAATGTTGAAGGCTAGAGGTTAGCGCACTCAGTAAGATGAACATCTTTTAACAGACTACCACCACCTCAAAATTTGAGGTGGGCATGAAACTGGAGGCAGTGGACAGGAAGAACCCCTGCCTGGTGTGTGTGGCCACTGTGGCTGACATCATAGACAACCGCTTTCTGGTTCATTTTGACAACTGGGACGACACATACGATTACTGGTAAGAGGCACTGTAAGAGAAATACAATTTCTGTACAAAGCAGAAACAGCAAAGTATCTGACTCAGTACTGGATATGAATACAATCAAAACCCAAACAACAAAACCAAAAATAAAGGATTTAGATTTGACCAGAGATTTAAGGTATGCAAGTGCAGTCTAATTGAATTCTGGCAGCATGTCATGGCTCATATCCTGCATTTATATACGGAGAAAAGTATCTGACTTGGGTCAGGAAAGCATGATGCCTGCAGGAAACCATCTGTTATTCATTCCAAATATATAATGTGTTTTGAGTGAAGCATACTGATTCACCTACGTGAATGGAATAACTACTTTAGATAAGTGGGAGCTGTCGGTTATTTTATATGATGAAAATTGAAAGAAGTTGCCTGTGTTGTTAGGTCTGCTTGAGCATGCTAGTGTTGAGTAATTTAACATGGCTGCCTGAATTGGGTAATGAAATGCACGTTAGAGTGAAGCGTATACAGTGATGTGCAATGACTTCTATGAGGAAGAATGTTTAGAGATCGGTCCATAGTCTACTGTGTTGAAACGAGTAGAAATGTTCTCTTCTTTCTGTTATACTACTTGCTTCCAGCAGGAGAAGCTCTGAGCCTTCCCAAATAGAAGCAATCATCTCATGACGCACTGCAGAACACACACACATGCACAGAGCAGAGACTTCATACTCTCCATAGTCCACTTCATTTCCTCTTGCAGGATTCCTCTTCTTTTCATTTCTTGCGAACGCATCCAACAACCAAACTGCTGTTCTGTCTGTAAAGCTTAAAAATATACCATCATGCTGTAAGGAAGTAGTATTCTTTTCAGTTAGAAATGATGTTATTAGACAAGTGTTATGTATGTGTTTGTGTATATCTCTCTCTCTTTTTGGTCAGGTGTGATGCCAGTAGCCCCCATATCCACCCTGTGGGCTGGTGCCAGGACCACGGACGACCTCTCACAGCACCTCAGGGTAACTCGGGTCCTATTCTCAAAATGTTATTTCTACAAATGTCAGTTTTGGCCGAACGACTCCTTTCTCATATCTATACACGCAATATAAAAGATCCAAGGAACAATCTGTTTATAATAAAGGGATGTCATCATTTTGCTTCCTGGCTTTCATTAGTGAGCTTGCGTTTGTGACCTAGGTGTAATTTCATTAGTTCCATGTCTTTTTCATTTTCTTTTAGGAGACAAATTGTTTTTCATTAGTGTGTGATTAGTCCTTCAGTCTTTATTTTAAGTAAAGTAATTCCTTAATCACTAAACTAGTCAATACCTTTTCTCATAGAACAGCATAACATAGACATACTGTAACTGCCCTAATCAATAGTAATAGATTTTAATACACTGCAGAGATTTGAAGCAAGTCTCATGAAATTATTTCAGTGCCCACAAGTTGCTCACATTTTCTGGTGAGCAGCTTCTTCAAAAAAGGATTTTGATAAGAAGATGCGTTTTACTCTCTTAATTCAATAACAGTCCACCTCTCGATAAAGGTGTTTAAGGAATATTGATCTGTCACACAATCAATGTCCTACATACATAAGTGTTTTATTGAATATACAGGTGTTCTGAATGCTGTGTGTTACTGATGATTTCATACACTGACCTAAAAAACATTACATTACATTACATAGAGGTCCATAATAATTGGTGCTGGTATTTCCTTAAAATTATTGCCTTTCAGTCTTCACTTTATTTTAATTCTTCAATAATCACCGTGTTAATATATGATGGAAATGTGGTAGCTTAGTGGTTAAGGTGTTGGACCACTGATCGGAAGGTTGTGAGTTCGATTGCCAGGTCTACCCAGCTGCCACTTGGCTAACCCTTGAGCAAGGCCCTGAACCCTCAATTACTCAGTGGTATAAAAGTCACTTTGGATAAGGGCATGTGCCAAATGCCAGAAATGTATATCAAAAGTCAGTAAGTTGGTCATCTTTAATAGAGATACAATTATGCAATTTTATATAGTGTCTGGTTTACACTTCTGTTATCTCTCTCACTCTCTCACACACACACTTTGTGTGCATGCATTTCCTTCCTTTCTTTCACCCCTGATTCTTTTCTTCTGGTCTGCTGAGTTGTATTAAGCTAAAGCTGCACCCAAGTTTTCACCCCAAACTGCAGCTGTCATCATCTTTCCATGAATAGCTCAGGCTACTACATTAATCCTCCAGCACATTCATTATATACTGAGCTGCGTACTGGGGTGATGTGTTGGGGGGTGAAACCCGCTCTTCCTCCGTTATCTCTTACTTTAAGTTTAGCTTTATCGTATGCCAGGCTGCTGTATGAGCATAGGAGCATGTAATTGAGCACTGGAGACCTTCTGGAGGGAGTCACACTGCTGTCACAGAGACAGATGGAGCAGTCTGCGCTGCCTTAGAGGTGTGATGGGGGAAATCTGGCTCAGGGTGATAGCAGCTAGCGCAGCCATTCCTCTCCTGAGTAGCAAGCTCGGCTTAAGGTTAAACCCAGATGAATACAGACAGGATCATATCTTCACACCTGACCTGCACAATCTGCCAAGGATATGGACTGGCTAAGCTGTACATGACTCTGATACAGTTCTCTTGCACTAACCTCAACTGTTCTACACAACAAAACAAAGGTGTGTGCAGTGGGCACAAAATGAAATCTGTTCCATTTTGTGCTTTAAATTACTAATTACTAGTATTTTACATAATGGGGCTGGACATTTAATCTCTCAGATTGTATTTAACCAAAAAAAAAAAGTCCAGTTTCTCTTTTTTATATTTGAAGTAGCTCTTGGAACTGGCTTGTAATTCACTCACATACATACTCATGTAGCAAGCTGAAGATTTTGACAATAAAAATGGTCTTTGTAACATATGCATTACAGCAGAGTGAAATTCTTTCTTCGCATATCCCATCCTTGGAGATTGGGGTCAGAGCACAGGGTCAGCCGTGATACAGCACCCCTGGAGCAGAGAGGGTTAAGGGCCTTCCTCAAGGGCCCAACAGTGGCAGCTTGGCGGTACTGGGGCTTGAATATGGGTCATATAGAGAAAGCTGTATGGGAATAGGGGTAAAATCTTTTTAAAAAAAATAATTCAAAAAAGCATAGTAATAGTGTGGTACACTACAATTGTGGTAAGGTTAGTGAACTGGTAAACATGCAGCGATCAGTAAACCCCTTTTATACCAGTCACAGTATGCATTTGATGTGCAATCATACCATATTTGTTCACTCTAGTGATATTCATTCAACCTGATTTCTAACCCTATAAAATACTTTATGTTATTGAGGAGTTTATTCTCATGTATACTCTATCCAATTTGTACATACACTATGTTGCCAAATGTTTTGGGATGCCTGTCTTTACATGCCCACCCTTTGCAGCTATAACAGCTTCAACTCTTCTGGAAAGGCTTTCCACAAGGTTTTGGAGTGTGTTTCTGGGAATTTTTGACCATTCCACTAGAAGCACGTTTGTGAGGTCAGGCACTGATGCTGGACGAGAAGGTCTGGCTCACAGTCTCTGCTCTAATTCATCTCAGAGGTGTTGAGGACAAGACTCTGTGCAGGCCAGTGAAGTTCCTCCACACCAAACTCGCTCATCCATGTCTTTATGGACCTTGCTTTGTGCACTGGTGTGGAGACATGTTGGAACAGGAAGGGGTCATCCCCAACTGATCCCACAAAGTTGGGAGCATGAAATTGTCCAAAATGTCTTGGTATGCTGAAGCATTAAGAGTTCCTTTCACTGGAACTAAGGGGCCAAGCCCAACCCCTGAAAAACGACACCTGAATTCAATGATTTGGAGGGGTGTCCCAAAACGTTTGGCAATATAGTGTAGTTACATTTTAGCCCTTGGTCATATTGCAGAAGTGTGTTCTCACCTTGCTTAAAATTCGAGAACACTTAATGAACTTAACTGAGTGTTGGAGTTGGCAATTTTATTGTACTAAGTTGCTATGATCTTTCAGTCTCTGCTTTATTATGATTTTTCTGGAACATTTGTTGTGTTCCCTAATCATTTCTACATAAACATAACCCATAACCCAGTGTCAGCCATAGTGAGGCAGTTATTAAGCTTTTCATAATATCTGGTTCATACTGTCTATAATCTCCTTCTCTCCACTCTGTAAATAGCAGCTCTGTAGTCAAGGGTTAAATCATGTATTTGCCAGATGTCAATACTTTATGATGCTATATACTCTATTCCTTTAATTAAATCAACTTTTTTTGTTTTGTAATACTGCAGTACTAAACTGATTAAGATGTATTCATAGTATCATTTAAATGGATGTTCAGTTCTATAGTAAATGTCTAGGGGAAAATATCTGCCAATTGAATGACAATGTGTTAAGAGTATGTGATCTGTAAATGTTTTATAGGAAGAAATATTGTTCCTGTGTATAACAGGTGGGTGTTAAGGAACATGGGGACAGTGTTGGTCACAGAGACAGTCCAGAGTCACTCTATGGCTAAAGGTGTGAGGACACCAAACCATCACATCTGTACATCTGTGCTTAAAGAACATCCTATTCAAGCCTCAGTTTCCTTTCATGCTATAATATCCTCCTTTCTTGAAGACTTGACTAGATTTTTGAGTGTGGCTGTGGGGATTTGTGTTCATTCAGCTATAAGAGCATTATTGAGATCAGGCACAGATGCTGGGTGAGGAGGTCTGGGATGCAGTCAGCCTTCCTGTTCTTTGGGATTGAAGTACATTTACACTATTTGTAGCAGATGCCATTTTTTTAGGGTTACGGGTCCTCGTTGTACCTCGTTCGACCTTGCTCAAGGGTCCGGCATTGGCAGTTTGATGGTCCTGGGATTTGAATTCACAGCCTTCCGATCAGTCCTTAGCCACTGAGCTACCACTGGCATTGTCTGGGCCCATCAGGTCAGCGCTCTGTGCAAGAGATCTTCCTCTCTAATCTTAGCAAATCATGTATTCATGAACCTCGCTTTGTACACGTTGTCCTGCTGGGACAGGTTTGGCGCCCTTTAGTTCCAGTAAGATGAAATGTTAATATTTACTAGTGTAGTAATATTTTATTTCAGTGGCCCAGGGACACAGCACTGATATCGCACCTTTTATCAGTTATTTTTACTACTGAGGTTAATTGACTGGACATTTGGATTAAATAGATTTAATGAACTAAATGACTCTGTGACTCCCAATATGTAGTCTATATTGTAGAATATTGTACATGTGTAGAATATCATTATACAAATTGAAATCATATGTCTGATATTTGAATTCTTGGTTTCTATGCATTAAACCAGTCTCTACTGAAGGTAACAGTTAAAGTAATCCATGGCTGTAAAAAGTTCAGAGCCGAATTAGGATTCATCTCCTAACTTACTGGAAGAAAGACAATATAGCAGATAAAGCCAGATCTTACAGATAATGCAGTTCGAGCCATTTCCTGCAGCAGACACTGAGTGGTATGCTTAGTCTTCCATTTCACATCTGATAAATAGCGCTCTTGTTCTTGGAAGGCGCTAACGTTCACCATTAGTGCAAACCATTAACAACTTATTCAGTCACGTGCCTCAGTCCCATTACTCGCTAAGTCAATGAACCTGGCAGCATACGTGATGCCAATTTTTCTAATCAGATTGTGTTGTTGGCTTTTGTTCAAGGACACCCGAATCCAGAACATTTCATATGGGAGGAGTATTTGGAAGACAATGGTGCTTCTGCAGTTCCAAGCCAAGCCTTTTGTATGGTGAGCAAATAATGATAGTCACATCAGTGTGAGACAACATTTCTATATTGTTTATTAAAAGGAAATAGCCTGTGTGTGTGACTACAAAGCTCAGATCTGTGCATGTGCTTCTATTTCTGTTTTTGCTCATGTATATGCATGTATGTGGTGTGCATGGGCATGTTTTTATATTATGGTGGGGACCATAAATGTCTGGTTTTCGCCAGAAAGAGATTTTCTTTTCTTTTTTTTTTCCTAAACAATGTTTGCAAGGTTTATTAAAAAAGCCAAAAGAACTTTTTTTTTTGTTTACTGACATTAAGGCTAGGACTAGATTTGGGTTTAGACATAGCATTAATTAACTGCGCCTCAGGATTAAAGTGTTTCGTAATGATTCAGCTGCAATGTCCTGACTGAAAAAGGTTCTCCTCAAGGCTATACACATGTTGAATGGCAGTTTAATTAAAGCAAGCTCACTGCTCTTTCACAATAGCTTGTAGTTATAAATTTTGCAACTGCAGATTTGGTTTATCTTGCTGTCAGCATGCCAAAGTGAAGGCTCTGGTCAACACTGTCTGTCTGCAGAGAGCTCCTCATGGATTTCAGAACAACATGAAGGTAGAGGCGGTGGACAGAAGAAACCCCATGCTGATCCGCGTGGCCTCCGTTGTTGATATTGAAGACTACAGAGTGAAGGTGGGTTCGAGAACAACACAGACACAAGCTGCCCTTTAACAGGTTTGAGCAAGAGGTATTTGTGTTCTACAGGGTTTCCCCAGAAGTGTCTGTACATAGGAAAATGTAGTTTTTATGGAAAATTAGCTCATCTCATCATAGCACATCTGGTGCAATGCATGTGATTTGTGCTTCAAATGGTATGATCTTTGTGCTGTATCTTTATCTGTCTCTGGTATGCCTGAATATATGAACTATAACAGTCCATTTATGGAGACTTTTGGGACAGCCTGTATTAAACCTCCCCCATTGACATTTGTTATTAGTATTAGGTTTAAATATAATAGACATTTATGATAAAAAGCACACACAGTGATGTTTATAAATGCATTATTGTCAGGTGTTTCTGTTCAACATTTGCAATGGACATTATTATTGTCACTTTTTAATTTGGAGTTTAGTGTTAAAATTAGATGGGTTTCAATTTCATCTCCCCACGTCCTTGTTTGCTCTGGTTACAGTACGCTTAACTACAGCGAATGAAGCAATAGTGACAAGCCTGCTCTGGTTCATTAGTATCAGGGCAGGTGTTGGTGCTTTGAAGACTGTGTATTCCTGCTGGCCACTTTATTAGACAGTGCCTTATTAGATAAGACATCTTAGAAGCTTGAATGGTTTTCCCTAATCAGAAACTCTGTATTTTTAGTAATTCAGCAATGACTCTAATTGGCAACACTGAAATGAGTTTGTATTAAATCTTTGATGCAAAAGGTGTTATAGGGATGTACACCAATCAGGCATAACATTATGAGCAGTGAGAGGTGAAGTGAATAACACTGATGATCTCCTCATCATGACACCTGTTAGTGGGTGGGATATATTAGGCAGCAAGTGAACATTTTGTCCTCAAAGTTGATGTGTTAGAAGCAGGAAAAATGGCCAAGCGTAAGGATTTGAGCGAGTTTGACAAGGACCAAATTGTGATGGCTAGACCACTGGATCAGAGCATCTAGACCTTCAAGATCTTCCTTCTCTTGTGGGGTGTTCCCGGTCTGCAGTGGTCAGTATCTATCAAAAGTCCATGTTAATGTTACTTTGACACGTACCACCTACCTAAGCATTGTTGCAGACAGTGTATACCCTTTCATGGAAACGGTATTCCCTGTTGGCTGTGGCCTCTTTCAGCAGAATAATGCGCCGTGCCACAAAGCAAAAATGGTTCAGGAATGGTTTGATGAGCACAACAGCGAGTTTGAGGTGTTGACTTGGCCTCCAAGTTCCTCAGATCTCAATCCAGTCGAGCATCTGTGGGATGTGCTGAACAAACAAGTCAGATCCACCTCACAACTTACAGAACTTGCTGCTATCTATCTTGGTGCCAGATACAACAGCACACCTTCAGTTATCTAGTGGAGTCCATGCCTCAAAGGGTCAGGGCTGTTTTGGCAGAAAAAAAGGGGGACCAACACAATATTAGGCAGGTGGTCATAATGTTATGCCTGGTTGGTGTATAAGCATGGGCCAAATCGCAAACCTCATATATGAAATTTATGAAATATGTCCCCTTGTTGTATTTATTCCTAATTGCGTGGTCAGATACCATCCATTAGGAGAGTAGTAGTTCTAATGCAGGTCAGAACTACTTGCTGAACGTATTGATTTTGATCAGACACAATCCAGTTCCACATCATACTACAGCAGACCCGAAGAAAAACGGTTTTTGTTTCATTTTTTTTCTTCAACAGTTTCTATGGGAGACCTTTTCAGGTTCATCAGGCTGAAAAGAAACCTGAAACAGTTGCTACGGTAGAATCTAATTAATGGCACATTTTCTGCACACGTTTTAAAGTGACACAGAAGTAGCACTGCTCCTTTATACTGAAAATAGAAATTAGAGTTGAGTATGCTCTGGGACCATAGGCTAAGTTTGATCTGCACTTAATGATGTTTGCCAGGATTTCACTGTTGATGCAACTGAAAGCTAATGTTTCTTAACCGAACACTGCGGTGAAATCACATTAGAGCCTCATCAGATGCTGCCTGTTGAGACGGTCCAGATGCAGCATACTTTTATGCAGACTGTGCTGTGATTTGAAGTCTTTTGTATTAAAAAAAAAAAAAAACATGCACCAGAGCTGTCTCACATATGCTGTTTTCAGAAGGCATGATGATGTGTCTCATTACAAGTACCAAAATGTAATGGTTTTAAAATCAATATCAGCTTGGTGACTAATCACATAACTGAGTGAAATGTCAGCATTTTTGTGGCATAATTGGACTTGAATATTGTCCACCTTGTCCAGCTGCCAGTAAATCTACTTCTCTTATTTCGATCCTATGGCTTTTGCCTTAAAAGGTACTTGGAAGATTGACTTAGCATTATTTTTTATATTGTCATTTTTTATTAACATACATTCACCAGGCACTGTAACTGTCCAGTTTGGGATAGTCTGTGCCCACTGGAGCCTCGGATTCCTCCTCTTGGCTGAACGTGGAACCCAGTGTGGTCTTCTGCTGTTGTAGAACTCAAGTTTCAATGCTTTACTTGTTCTGAGATGGTTTTCTGCTCAATACAGGTATAAAGAGTGCTTATTAGCTTTAATGTATCCTTCCTGTTGACTTGAATCGATCTGGCCATTATCCGCTGACCTCTGGACATTTTCCGCTGACCTCTTATGACATTTCCATTAACGCAGTTGTCACTTTCTTGATGGTTTTTGTTTTCTCCACCATTCTGTGTAACCTCTAGTGACCTTGAAAATCTCAGGAGACCTTTCTGAGATCTTTCTCAAGACAACCACACCACGATTAAAGTCACTGAGATCACCTTTGTTGTCCTGATATTTGATTTGAACATTTCCCGAAGCCCTTAACCTGTATCTGCATAATTACATTATGCTGCTGCCATACAATTGGCTGATTTTTGCATGAAATCTATAGGTGTTCCTAATAAAGTCTTTGTCCTGTTTTTTTTTTTTTTGTGTAAAAGGTGCACTTTGATGGCTGGCACTCCAAGTTTGACTTTTGGGTGGACTCGGATATGCCTGACCTTCATCCAGTGGGCTGGTGTGCGAGGACAGGTCACCCCCTGGAACCTCCACTGAGTGAGTGTAAATGACCTACATCTATATGTGACCTTCATGCTATGCTCAGTGTTTCCCCAAACACACTTTCTGTATTCATTTTTATACATGAGCTATATGAATAACATTGCTAATGCAGTATATGATAAAATGTCCTCTAACTGTACCACTGCACAAGATGCTGAAAATAGCTCATGGTCAGCAATGAGTATCAGCTACTACATCTGTCTGGCCCAGGAGTACAAGAGTCTTTATTTTAGCATTCTGCTGTACTTAACACACCTGATTTACCTAATTAACTAATTACCCAGGCCTCCATGGGCTATAGCTGTTGTGCTAGAAGAAAGAAAACACAACTGTCTGCAGGAGACTTGAGTCTTTATACTCCTTAAGAAGTCTGTATCTAATACTATAGAACTGTTAATGAATAGTGCGAACATGGATTATAAAGATTTCAGTTAGTTGGCTAATCTGTCTTGATATAGTCTTTGCACCATTTCTGAAAGTATGTAACAGTTAAGCCTTTACCCTTTTACATTCACCTCAGCGGCTGTGGCAAGCAGGGAGAAATCTGACGTTTATTTGTGCCCCCAAGAAGCATCACTCGCAGATCTAGCGATGACATTTTCACTTCTAGGACTGACCTGTTTGAGGTCTGAGCTGGCATTTGACCATGTTGATTCTGTCATGTTGTACTTGACCTTGTTACTGTGCCGTGTGAGTGCACAAGATTTGATCTCGAATGAAATTTCAAACTGTTGAAGCAAGATAAGAATTATAGAAAATAGAACAACAAAAGGACGAAGGCATGATCTTTTTAGCCTAACTACGACGACGCTTGGTGAAAGGCAATAAGCAAGGCTTATACATGTTTGTTTGTTGTTTTTTTTTAGGTGGATATCTGGTTATTGTTTTCAATGCTTATTCTTTTTGCCTTTGTCAGCAAATGCAGGACCTTCTGACCTCAAGAGCTCCATGACGCAGGGAGTGTGTCCAACCCCAGGCTGCAGGGGAGTGGGCCACATCAAGGGAGCAAAATACACAGGACACCACAGGTATGGCATGACATTTGTCACAGTGGCTGTTGCCCTTCCGCATTTTGGACGTAGTTCAAATTGTGATACAAATTTATTGATCGTCATAACAATGACGACAATCACATTAGCTGAATCGATCCAGACTGAACTTGACATGAAAGAGTGCTTCAGTAAAGGCTCACCTGTCACATTATGCAAGCCTTTTAATCCAAGCAGAGGGCATTTAAGGAGAGAGTGTAGGATCATCTAGGAAGCAGGTTAAAGGGGGTATCTCCTGAGGATCTGCATCTTGTATCCTCAAGCTGCCTGCATCGATCTGTTTAAAGTAGGAGCATGCAACTAAAAGTACAGTTTTCCGGATAAGAAGCTAATATAACTGTAAAGCGACAGCAGTTACCGTGTACATTAACTTTCTTTCCGTGATGAGCAGAGCATTTATTCTATCCCCCAGCCTTTTATGTAACCTGACAAAGTCTTCTGTCTTGTCAGAGTGTCTTGTCAAGCATACAGCTTTGTGCTGCAACCCTATGCCTCCGTCACTCCTCACCAGCTTTCTCTCCCAGGCCTTGCGGATCAATACCGTCACCTGGAGAAATATCAAGTAAAATTTTGATTGATGGGAAACAAAGTGCAGTAAGAATTGTAATCTGCTGTTGTGAACTTCATTCTGTCCTACTGCATTTGATCCAGCCATTTGATTTGATTTTTCCACTATGAAGTCCGGATTGCATTTTAGCTGCTTTGCTTTTCACCTTTTCCAGTCATGTAATCGCAGCAGAATCAATCAGGGGCAGAAATATGCATCTTCATCTTTAGATAAAGAGTCTGGGGTCCTTCCGAGAGCCATTTCTGATTAGAGAGAGTATGAGAGATGCAGTGTTTATTATCCATGCGGCAGAAAATGTTCTTCCCAGCCACTGAATAGAGCTGAGCTTCATTAGTGAATAATTTACATTCTATTTGCATACATTAACATATGATTGCCTCAAAACTAACCATTTAAGCTTGGCAATAGCATTACGTTTTCATCAAGAGTCACATGTAGGAAGAGAATACAATATTCACATGTCTGAGATGCTCAGCAGAGTTTACCGTCATTAGGAAGAGCATCCAGGAGAACATTTATGACGAGTTTTTCATCTCTTTTGATAAGCTGCCTTAAACAATTTGGACAGCTTGAAGGGCTGCTTTTGTGGAAGGGGTCCTGAAGGGAGATTATTGCAGTAAACAAGTCCTCCCTGCGCATATGGAACCTCTTGACGTTCTTTAATAAAAACCTAATTTGAAATGCATATTAGTGACATACTCTCAAAGAGCTACTTCCATATTGTTTTTGCACAGCGTCGGTATTTCCATTCCCTATCCATTAATCGGAAATAGATGAGCTGCACCATTATCTGAAAGTGAAAATAGCGGGGTAGTTGTGAGTCAGAGTGTGATTTCCAACACGGTACAATTTAACCAGAAAAGCAGCACAAACGCAGAGTTATTTTTAAACCCCATCCACATTTTCACCATTTCAGTTCCATGTCAAGTCAGTTTTATTTATCTGCCGCTTTTAACAGTGAGCATGGTTGCAAAGAAATTTGGTTATTTAGTTAGATTTAGATCCTTAATGAGCTGAAACCAAAGAAAAGTTGAGAGGAATCTGACTCAGAATGGAACCAAACCTCTCCTGGGTGACACCAGATTATGAGTCATATACTATAAAATCAGACAATACTGAATGGCTCTTCACTATGAACATTAAAGGGTTATTATTCATTAGCGTTTTTTAGCTTCAACTCTTTAGTATCCAAGGGATGTTATCTACTGAATGATTAATGAGACCTGAGGGCAAACTGTTGTCAGTAAGTGCAATCTTTAGGCTATCCAATTGAGACCATCAGGAAGCCATCTTTAGGATATCAGTGGGGTATATCCCACAGCAATCTCACAGCAATCTTTAGGCCATCCTTGAGGGGCCATTCTCAGCAGCACTGAGGGATTCTCAGATGAAGGAAGCTCCAAGCAAGGAGGAGAGCAGCAGGATGGATCAAGCGTGACCGGAGGGCACGGAGGGATCAAAGCATCTCATCAGGCAGGAGTAACCTGTGTAGCTCTACAGGAGAGAAAGAAAGAGGGGTGTAGTAAGATCATCAGTGTAGGATTATAACACTGAAACCATACACATATTGTCAAAAGTTTTGGGACACCCCTCCAAATCATTGAATTCTTGGCCCTTTAGTTCCAGTGAAAGGAACTCTTAATGCTTCAGCGTACCAAGACATTTTGGACAATTTTCTGCTCCCAGCTTTGTGTGAACAGTTTGGGGATGACCCCTTCCTGTTCCAACATGACTGCGCACCAGTGCACAAAGCAAGGTCCATAAAGACATGGATGAGAGAGTTTGGTGTGGAGGAACTTGACAGAGTCCTGACCTCAAGCCGATAGAACACCTCTGGGATGAATTAGAGTGGAGACTTATTTATTGTCAAATGTTTGCTTCTATAAATAATACTATTCATGTTAAATGTGCTGTTCAGGGCTGAACAAAATCTCTTTAGCCAAATGACCCCAAATGGACATTTTAAATTTTAACCCATCCCCCATGTCAATTTAAAAATACCATTTCTTAATGTTCCATGTTCCTTAAATTGACGTATCCTCAATCATATGATGCCTCATGTGATGGTAATGTTAATCGCTGCTTAGCGAGCAGAGAGCACACCCTGATGACACTGTTCTGTGACACATTCGCTGTATTGAAGCCAGAGCAGGAAGAAAAAAAGTGAACCATGAAATACTTTTCAAAGCTCACCCCGTCTTTTACAAGGCAGTAGGGAGCACTTTTAAACCTCTTCAAAATATCGTATGACCTCTCCTTAAGTATGCATTGATTTTTGTCTGGAAGCCATCTGTACTGTAGAAAAGGGCGCCATGCGGTGAGGCACAGCCCGTTTGACTGCAGTAATTTTAGCCTCCTCACATCCACGCACGTTAATCTATTTTTGCACTCCTTCCAAAACCCTCCAGCTTCTTTTTCTCATTTCTGCTTTTAAAAATAGTCTAATTGTCCAATTTTAGCATCTGCGTTTGGAAATTCAGAGACTGAGAATCAGTGTAAATGATCATAAATTGTGCATAATATACACAAACACACACAAGATAACATGTTGCACAGTCCATTGTTGGAGCTGTAAAGCATTTTTGTAATGAGTCGTCATCATGCTCTTATCTTTCTCTAATAGCTGTTCTTTATATCCTATCTGTCCCTCTCCTCTGGTCCTATTCTTATCCTGTTATTCACACTAGAGTGGATCATTTAATTGTGCTATAATATGGAAAGACATTTTGAGGGGTTTATTAAATGTAAAGGCTGGTTAAGCTCTTTGGAGTGCTGGTGCTAGCAGTGTTTGTTTTTATGATCTGTCTTTTTATGCCTGGATGGTGATGGTACTGATTTAAAGGAACATCTGTACATTCATGCAGTTCTCAGATCCCTTTCACGTGACGGCAACACAATCGTGCAGATACGGTTCAGGAGCTTCAGTTATTGTTCACAATCAGATCTCGGCAACTTCACCATGGCATGTTATTAGTGCCAGATGGTCCGGCTTAAGTATTTTAGAAATCACTGATCTGGGATTTCTGCACACGGTAATCTCTAGACCATGTAATGGTTTTTGGTGGACATGGGTTCACGAGAACCGAACAGTTGGAGAGTTTCATTGAACCCGAGCCCATTGTAGCCTCAGATCTTTATATTTGGCTGATGAGAGTGGAACCTCTTGTGGTTTTTGGCTTCTGTGGCACATCCACCTCATGGTATGATGTGTTGTGCATTCTGGGATGGAGATATATATATATATTATTTTGTTTTTGCTCACCACACTTGTAAAGCATGATTAATCAGGTTAACATAGCCTTTCTGTCAGTTCAAACCTGTATGGCTATTTTCCTCTCATCAGCAAGGCGTTTCCTCTTGCAAAACAGTCAACGGATGGTTTTGTTTTGTTTTTCAGACTATTCTGTGTTTTGTTGACTGTTGTTTGTGAACGTCCCCTGAGATCAGCAGTTACTGAAATGCACAATATTTCCTGGTTTCTCCGTTCTTATGACATCTTTCCTCATTCTGATGTGAACATTAACTGATTTTATGCCTTGTGCTGCTTCCACGTGACCGACTGCTGAGATAATTGCATGATACACGATACATAAGTGTACAGGTGTTCCTAATAAACTTGTTTATTTTACGTATTATTCTAATGTAGGCTGATTTTCCGATTCTGTGCTGATTTAAATGATGGAGTTTAAAAATAAATGCTATGCACATTTGATTGCACTGATTATAGATAAGTACTGATCATCAGCATTAGGCTTTGATACTCGCATGATCAGAAATCCAAAAACTAAACTGTATACAAGGAGATTTACTATAAGAGCAGATCCAACAGACGAGCTACCGTTGCTCAGATTGCCGAAGAAGTTAATGCTGGTTCTGATAGAAAGGTGTCAGAATACACAGTGCATGACGGGTCAGGGCTGTGTTGGCAGCGAAAGGCGGACTAACACGGTATCAGACAGGTGGTCATAATGTTATGCCTGGCCAGTGTATTTCAGTAGTGCATCGTGTCGGATAAAAGAGAACAGAGTGCATGAGCATTTGAAATGATGAGAGAACTAAATTCAATCATAGATCAGATTTAGGGTAGTTAGGTGCCTGGCCTCTCCTGTGAATCGTTTTTGGCCCCACAGTGATGATGTAGATGAGCTTTTGGTTTTTATCATTGCAGTTTAGTTTGATTGCTTGAGCAGTGGCACAAATGAAGCATTTTTCTTCAAATCTCCTTGCAAAATTGAAAAGGTTGGAGTGTTTGTCAGTACATTGATTCACAAAAAAGGAGAAACATTTAGTTTTTTTGTGTGTTTGGATCTCTGCCTGAGAGGAAGAACAATGTTGTTTAATCAATCTCTGTTTCATTACAAAAAGGTGCCATATGCTTGTGATGAGGCTGGTATTGGAGCTGTAATGGGAACAGGACCCTCTACTACTAAGAGGAAAGAAGCCAGATGGTGTTTCAGGTGCAAGCTAAATGAAAAACGGTTCTTCTCTCAGAGCCAACACACTCTACAGAGTGACTGATGTTACAGATGCAACAGAAGAGGAAAACAAAACACAATAGAAACTTTTGTGTGCATCCATTAAATATATACAACAAATAAGCATTTATAGTGATATTTTAGATTAATGCAACACAATTCTACCTTTGCTTTTAGCAGATGTACATGCATTGTTCTTGCTCGTATGATGGAAAATGCAGCTTCTACTGAAAACCCACCCGTGTGCAATTTTTTGGGGGGGGGCACATAAAATGCATGTCTAGCACAAAACACTTCTTTGTCTTTTTAATTGTTTTTCTCTCCGCTCTCCTCGTTTACGGCTCCTTCTTCTTCTTCTTCTTCACAGTGCCTTCGGCTGTCCCTACTCGGACATTAACATGAAGAAGGAGGTAGTGCTGCCTGATCGGCTCGGTGGTGAAAAACAAATCACCTTCGTCCCAGTGCACTTTGTGCAGAAAACCAAGAGGCTGTGTGCCGAGCAAGAGGAGGAGGAGGTGGCGAACGACAAAGACGGCCATGAGGAGAACAGGTTGGGAGGATCTGCACCACTTTGGACATTTTGTCATTTTTAAATGATGTCATCAGGAAATATTTGATTTGATTGTTAAAAAACTGAGGAAAAAAAGGTTATTGTTGTTTTTTACAATGTGAAAGGCACATGGGTAATTTGACATTTTATTTGCCACACTAGTGACTAAACAGAAATGTAGTGGACGCTTTCCTCATTACCTCAGACTACATTCTGCCTCGAACCTGTAGAACTGGTCAAATTCATTAACCTTTCATTCCACATGAGTAAATGAGCAATGGCCAGGTTTTAAAACTACTCTATTTCATGCCCAAGTTCACATTTAGGTTTCAGCCTAAGCCCAATTTCATGGTGATCTCAGTCTAGCAGCGAGCTGACAGGCCGAGCGTCATGTTTATTCCCAGCAGATGCCTTGAAGGTGCCGAAATTGCATTTCTTGCTTGTCATACAAACACTCCGAGACACAGGGGGCTGCACGGGCTTAAATGCCAACTCAGCAACACTGAGCCGCTTTATCCCCCTTCAGAGACATTGTATGAAACTGCATTCCCCCCCCCTACTAAGAGCAAACTGTGGACATGGACCAAGTGGTTCAAGGAGCTTGTTATATGAAATATCTGTGACATGCTGGGAGTTTTTAGTTTTAGTGCTCCTTTCTCCTTCTGCTAAGACTGAGTTTAGTATCTTGAATGTTACCCCTGTTATTTCATACAGACGTTTTGCGTACAAAGACCAGGTTTGATCATTTGACCAGAGGAGTTAAATCCATATCAAACAGTGGTACTTGGCAGGAATTGCATCGCTATGCACATTGTATAGCTGTCGAAGGCTTTAGGGTGTATTTCTCTTTATTCTCTCAGCAGGATGCAGGACTGTATTGGCCATTATCACCTTGTGCAAGACAGTGTGCGTTTACATTTATGGCAATTGGCAGATTCCTTTATCCAAAGCAACTTGCAGGAATGCTTTATAGTCTCTCTGAATTACACAGGTGTCTAACATGTACTTTAATGAAGCTTTATGTTAAGAGGAGCTTTGTAGTAAGCACAGCCTTGAGTGGCCAGTGAATTGTGTAGTACTGGTCATCTTTATAGATACTGCACAGTGCCATGTCAAAGGATACAGTGAATAAATAAACACAAGTTTAGATTGATCCTAATCACAGGTAATAGATTTGTCAATTCACTGATAATCAAATATGACTTGTAAAATTTATCCACAAACTTTTGATAGGCAGTATGTGTTCTCTGTAGGAGACCCATGATCTTTTTATGCTTCATCTATCATCAAGCTGTTCTCATTATCTTTTACAGAGTACTGGGTGTAACCAGTGCCATGAGAGGTCTTAACCCTCCACTCCAATCTAAATGCAAATTGTTCTCATGGAAATCCTCTCCCAAGTCCCCTACACCTTAATCGATCTCCTAGTATTCCCATTATTTTGGACAAGCCATTCTTGTTGAATAGGTGCTGATTTTGTCTATTTTCCTCTCTCTCTCTCTCTCTCTCAGGGAAGAGCTGTCCAGCTGTAACGCAGCGCCTCGTCCTCGCGGCCGGCCCCCTAGCCATACCACAATTAAGAAAGAGTACAAGGAGGAACCTTCATCTCAGGGACAGAAGGCGTACTCGCCACTGGGGAAGCGCAGCCGCCTGACCACCAGGTAAAGCCGAGTCCAACCTAACATCGTTAGAACTCCTCAAGAGCAACATAATGCCCACAAACGAGGGCATCTCAGACTCTTCAGGGACTTTCTGTCTGAGGTTAGATAATTCAACTAGGTCTTATAATGAGATTGAGTTGATATGATGAAACTCTATGTAACCGAAGACAATAATTATTTTTTTCATTTGCGCTCTTTTAGAGAACATGGCTGTGCTTCAGGACATAATGGAGTGTGTTTATTTATTTATTTATTTATTTTTAAAATAAATCATTTTGTATGATCATGCACAATAAATTACACAAATCATACTGTATAAAGTAGTGAGAGGAGCAAGTATGTACACCGACCAGGCATAACATTATGACCATCTGCCTAATATCGTGTTGGTCCCCCTTTTGCTGCCAGAACAGCCCTGACCCGTCATGCACTGTGTATCCTGACACCTTTCTAACAGAACCAGCATTAACTTTAGCAATTTGAGCAACAGTAGCTCGTCTGTTGGATCGGATCACATGGACCAGCCTTCACTCCCCACATGCATCAATCACCCTGTCACCGGTTCACCACTGTTCCTTCTTGGACCACTTTTGACCACCGCAGACCAGGAACACCCCACAAGAGCTGCAGTTTTGGAGATGCTCTGATCCAGTCGTCTTGCCATCACAATTTGGTCCTTGTCAGACTCGCTGAAATCCTTACACTTGCCCATTTTTCCTGCTTCTAACACATCAACTTTGAGGACAAAATGTTCACTTGCTGACTAAAATATCCCACCCACTAACAGGTGCCATGATGAGGAGAAAATCAGTGTTATTCACTTCACCTCTCACTGCTCATAATGTTATGCCTGATTATTGTATAAAACTCTGAGAAAATACATTATGATGTTCTGGTGGCACAACAGGTTACTATGTAGAGTTTCCCAGTGTCTTGTCATCTTCTTGGGTGGTTTTTCTCTAGGTTTTTCGGTGGATTTTTCTCCCACATCCCTAAAATGTGCCTTTAGGTGAATTGGCTACTGTGGCTTGCCCCACAATGTGTGCATGGTGCCCTGCAATGGAGTGATGGAAAGTGTGACCCTGATTAGGATAAACTGTTACAGAAACAAAATCATTCGATTCGAGAAAATCTTATGGCATATAATCCTAAAAAGCTTCTCCCTTCCCCAATACCTCTATGTGTAATTATTATGTTTGTAGAACTCTACAAACATATACCAGTATATACAGTGTGGTCATATGACAAAACATAGGAGTAGAACGTTTTTAAAGGTGGATATGGCTAGCGACTTAAACTGGTGACAGATTGGCATGAAGACAACATGACAAATGGGGAAACCCCTTGAAGCATGGGGAGAGCATGCAAACTCCACACACACAGGGTGGAAGGAATCAAACACCCTTCTCAGAGGTGCGAGTCAGACGTGCTAACCCCTAAGTCACCGTGCCCCCCTGGCATAACCCCGTTTAATAGTGCATCACTGATGATCTAAGCATCAGATAGTAATTTTCTATCTATTTTCGAATTATCTTCATTGTATAATAAAATCTATAAATATATAGAATATAACATGATCTGTTACAGTTTATCTCATACAGCGTGACCAGTAATAATCTTAAAAGACTCCTGTAATCGCATAGTGTAAAACTGGCTTAAGACAACCCCTGAAATCCAATGCTTATAGACTGCAATACCTGCATCTCATTGCTACTTTAACACTAATTTAATGCATAATATCTGAATCATAATAGTTTCTGGATAGCCCATATGCATCAAATCAGTCATATTCCATTAAACTGTTATGTGTCAACAAGTAGCAGTGATGATATTTATTGCCACTCTGCCATGTGGGCGGAACAGCCCCATCTCATCTAGCTATTTATTAATGTAATTGGCGTCGGTCCCACATTTCCCATGTGACACAGAGAGGATGAATGTACCGTCATGTTTTTCAGTACCATGCACGTGAGGACGTTTCATGTTGCCTGCATGATTAATATTAAATGGCTTTGTATGTTCCGAGGCTTGCATTAATACTGTGTAGGTGTCAGAGGAGATGGATAACCCCTTCCGTTAAAGCAGAAAGTAGAACAGTCTCTGAGAATTATGTAAGAATGGGCTTATATAATGAGGACGTGAAACAAGTCATCCAAATAAAATAAAAAAATAAATAAACTAGAAATAAGGTCTTACAGAATTATAGTCAAGAATCTTACCTTTCTGGAAAGGTGTTACAGAAATGGTGTTATTTTTGCAACAGTCCAATAAATCCTGTCCATCCCATCACAGCCTTCTAATATAAAATCTGACTAAGATGACGAATAGTGTGTAGTCAACAGTCTTCTGCAGCAGCTGTTCAGCGAATCGCTTCATTTCACAGCTTTCTCACCAAGAATCCTTTTTATTTTCCACCATTAATCGCCCAAGTTCTGTTTAGTTTACTTGTACTAATAACATGTTTTTGAGCTATTTCTGCACCATAAAACTATAAACAAGAGGAATCCTCAGAGAGTCTGTCTTGGCTCAGGCTTATTCTCTCCCTTGGGCTGATTCTGAGACAGTACTGTGACCTCTCCATGAGAACAAGATGCCATTTGTTTTCCTTTTGCTGTCTTGGCAAGCATGTAATATAACTGCTATTTTACATCTGAATCAAATCTGTTCAGTCTAACTTAAAGTGGTTATCTTTGCCTTATAATGTCAGGGGCTTCTGTCACTGATATGCTCTCACTGTGCACTTTATTAGCAATGCCTGGAGTGCTACACATTCATGCAGTTACCGGTTAGTCATGTACAATGCATAAAGTCATCCAGATACAGGTCAAGTGCTTTAGTTTAATATTCTCCTCAACACCAGACTGGGCAAAAATGTGATCTCGGGATGTTTGTTGCTGCTGGTGTGAGTGTTTCAGAAACTGTTGATCTCCTGGGACCTTCACACACTACAGAATCGTGTGAATAGCCATAGAGCGAGCCGGAGACCTGCAGGTGGAGATACCTTGTTGATGAGAGAGATCAGAGGTATGAGGAGAATGATCAGATTGGTTCAAGCTGACAGGAAGGCTACGGTTACTCTAATGATCGTTCTTTACAGCCGTGGTGATCTCAGAATAAACAACATGTTGAACCTTAAGGCAGACTGACTGAAGCACAGAATTAAAAAACACACCAGGTTCCACTCCTGTCATCCAAGGAGTCTGAGGATACAGTGGACGCAGGAACTGGGCAGCTGACGAGCTGGGAAAATGTCTCCTGGTCTGTTTTTTTGGTCTAGTTTCAGTGAGCCTGTGTATATTGGTGCTTCAGACTCAGAAAAGCTGTAACCTGCACATTCTTTTGGGTAACTGTGTCTTTTCCTTTATGAGAGATTTCACTAAATTGTCTAATTTCTGAATGTCTTCTCACTGCATTTGACCGACTACCTTTTAGAATCATTTAATCTTAACATGTTACAGATGCACTAATTTCCCTTAAGTTAATTAAAAGCCCATTTTCCTTGTAGACAATGAAACGGAGCAATCATCCATCTGGAGCGACAGATTCTGGAAAAATTCTTTAAAAATAACTAAATATGAAAACTGCAGCATCTGAGATTGACACCTGGGAGAAACTGCTGAACGGCTGTGCTGAACCCGTGACTCAGGGTTCATGTTATTTTGGAAGTAATGAACAGGAAGTCAGATTTTGGGATGTCTGTGGAACATGCTCTGTTTGAAGCATTACAAGTCAAAGCTGCAGAGATTCTGTAGGATGAACACCAAGTGAAGTAAAACCTCAAATCGAATCTAAACCCATATATAATCAGAGGCCTTCCTCCTTTCCTTTTTTTTTTTTCTTCTCTACATTACTCAGACTCCGAGGATGTATCACTCCCCCGGACTTGTATAATAACACTATTGCTCTCTAACAGGAGTATATGCGCTCAAATTACACCAAGTATTCCCACTGCCACCTTCTGGATATGAAGTGTATTGATTGATCTCTACCCTTAGAAAAGGGGGACTAAACTGTACTTGACGCTGGGGAGATACCCTCAAGGGTAGTATGTGTCTTTTGACTAAAAAGGTGCATATAGACTTCCTTTTCTATATGGACACCTTTCCGGGTGAAATGGATATTAAGAGTACACATGCTAAGAATCCCTCTGATCGGATGGGTTAAGGTACCTTTTTTTTCTGAGTGTGTGACTATGAAATGTCGGCTTGATCTCTGGTGTACGTGATTGAGTGAGCACACCACTTGTGAAGAACGTGTCTCTAACACACTTCATCCTGCTGCCACTGTGTAGTCAGACATGCTCTCTGGCCCATAAAAATCTGTGACTTAGCCCTGTGTTTTTCCTCTCTCTCTCTCTCTCTCTCTCTCTCTCTCTTTTGCTCAGGATTGCCCAGTCAACAAAATACTTGCGCATCAAAGATGAGGAGGAGGAACTTGAGCTAAACAGCATGATCGCAGGTAGGAAATGACATCTGCTGTAAAGTGTATCCAAGTCAATTTGCTGAATTTTTGAGATTTTAAACTTCAGATCACTTTCTGCGTTTTCTATTTGTATCCCTCTCGCCTCCATTTTAGTATCTCTAATGATATCTAATCCATTTTGAAGTCTTGCGCAACCTTCCTGAGTAATGTATACCCATTTCCTTTTCTCCCCCCCTCACCTCCACGGTGTACAGACACACAGCTTCTTATCACGTTGGTGCTGTTTGCACTTGCGATGCTTTTTGATTGCTTTTCATTCTTTTGGCTACTAAAAAATTCAACATGTTCCTAGAATAGATCAGTGTCAAATATACCATTTCAGGAGTATTGACCTGGTGTCATATAGGCTGTCATCTGTCCTTATTTATTACTTGCTCGGACATTTTATGAGCGAAATTGACCAAACGCCGTTCGCTTTTTGTACATCTGTCTTCCCACTTACACTCAGTGTCTGACCTCTGGGTGAACAGTGAGGCCATGAAACCTCAAGCATTATTAAGCTGCTAGACCGAGGTGTAGTTAGAATTCTGATTTGTATTAGAGCCACTCAGCTGTAATACAGTTCAACATGCCATGGTGGGTCATAGAGAGAGTGTGTGTGTATGAGAGATTCACATCATCCTCTCTATTCATTTGTTTAATTTCATTTTCTTTCCAAATTGATAAGTTTGCGAGTAGAAATCACGCATGCCCATGACCACTTTGTAAAGCAGGGAAACATAAGCTGGCCAAAGAACATGCTCCATAATGTCCCCTTAGAATGGAGGTATTCAAATAAGAAGCCTCATATACTGCATATCTCAGCTTGTTAGGAAGCTAGGGTCAGAGCATCCCTTGGAGCCAGGTGCAGCTTAGCCTTGAACCCTCAACCTACTGAACAGTAACTCGGAGCCTTAACTGTCGCCTACTGCTGTAAGAACCAAGCATTTCCACTGCAACTGCACCATTTTTCTCATTTATTTTGCTGTGTGATTGTTGATCTCAAGCACTGCGACACATTCTGCATCAGTTTGTTTTCTGTCATGAGCCATTGAATTTATTGCCCCCCTAGTCCTAGTTTTGATGTATTTTCTGATGTTTTTTTTTTCCTCCTTCTTCTTCTTTGTAACCGAGACTCTTGAATGTAATGAGGGGTTGAGGATATAATCAGCAGAAGCAGATCAGAAGAAATTACACAGACTGAATTTCATTTACTGTCCGTTCACTGCACTTATGATGGCCACCAGCTATACTGAGCGACAGTAGTCTTTGCATAAACAGAGATGGCTGTACCGGGTCTGAATATTTCATAGGAAAATAAAGGGTTTGACATATGTGAGTGTGTGTGTGTGCATGCGTATATGCATGCGTAGCTGTAAGTCTTGATATATATGTGTGTGTGTGTGTGGATGTGTGTGCACCCATAATGGCACAGAAATAGCACATTCTCACAGTGTCTCCTGAGAATATGTGGGTCTGTAAGATATTCCCCTGCACGGAGCTTTCTCTTCTCAAGGATGGTTGCAGAGTGAGCCACTAATTTTAGTTTGCTGTGTGTGTGTGTGTGCATATGTGAGTTCATATGAATATAAGGGTGGGGTCCTGTAGCGGATGAAAAAAACAAGGTGAAATTACGAAAGAATATATAACCACCATCTACAAGTTTGCATGACCACACACACACATTCTCCCTCCTCCGTTAGATTTTATTTTTAATGTTTGCTTTGTTCATTCTAGGCGTCACTGAATGTAGACAATTTAAGTGCTGCAGAAAACAACAATCTTTTCTTTGTCCTGAAACACAGTAATAAAGGTCCATTAGAAACAACGGGGGAAAAGTTGTGGTTTTTTTTTTTTATTTATTTTTTTTTTTACCTCCGATGAGGAAAAATGTATTATTTCATAAGCAGCTCAGAGACTCTAATCATTCAGGATCCTGGTTTAATTAAAATGCTGCAGTGATTCAGATTTGATAGGACACGATGCTCTACGCCTTTTACTTGCAAATGTTGTGGTCTAATCAACAACTCTAATTTCTTAAAGAAGCAGCACCGCAGAATTTAGACCACACGGCTGCTCTGGTTTCTGAATAGATTTGCTTGTATATTGACTTGCAGGGTTCGAAACGTACAAACGTGTTGTTTCTACCGAATACGTTTAATGTCGGGGAAAATATTTTTGTAGCTGAAGCATGAAACACCGTGAGGCTTTTTTTTTCTTTCTTGCTGAGAACGAACAGCTCTGTTAATCAACTCACATTTAGTAGTGTCTGTATAAATTCTGTAGTTAGTTACAATGGCATTGGCGTTATGAAAGATCACATGGTGCATTTTGTATCTTTGGGGTGGGTGGGTGTGGGTGTGTGTGGGTGTGTGGTCTATAGAATATTTTGAGGTTGCTTTTAGTCACACACTTTAGTCCAGCTGAAGCAGACTGATGTTTTTTTCTGGTTTGTTTACTCACTCCATGTAAATAAACAAAGGGCTGGATTTCTGTCAGAGTAAGCAAATGAAATGACTATTTTATAGAAATAAAGATCACTTTCACTGTCAGTCTCTCTCTCTCTCTCTCTCTCTCTCTCTCTCTCTCCCTCTGCCCCCCTATCTCTTTCTGTCTCTCTTCTCCTCTCTCTCTCTCCCTCTCACTGCCCCCTCTCCCTGTCTCTCTGTCTCTCTCTTCCCATCTGTCTCTCTCTCTCTCTCTCTCTCTGACTTCCTCTCTCTTTATCTCTCTCTATCTCTTTCTGCCCCCCCTTCCCATCTGTCTCTATTTATCTATCTCTTTCTGCCCCCCCTCTCCCCTCCCTCTCTGTTTTCTTCTCTCTCTCGCTCTCTCTCTCTCTCTTCCTCTCTCTGTCTGTCTGTCTGTCTGTTTCTGTCTGTCTGTCTGTCTGTCTGTCTTCCTCTCTCTCTCTTCCCATCTGTCTCTATCTCTATCTCTTTCTGCCCCCTCTATCTATCTATCTATCTATCTATCTATCTATCTATCTATCTATCTATCTATCTATCTATCTATCTATCTATCTATCCATCTCTCTCTCTCTCTCTCTCTCTCTCTCATTGACTCATTGGTCCAAATCTCCAGAACTCATAGCATTTCTGTGCTTGTGTCTCGTGGCTCAGTTTAGGAGCTCGGTTCATGGGAAAAAATGTCACCCATAACCCAAAACTTATGTCATGTTTGGTTCACATCATGTATTTGGATGGCTTTCTCAGTGGTGGCTCAGTTTGGCTAAATTTGGGGAGGTCAAAAGTTCAAATCTCAGCACCAGCAGGTTGCCACTATCGACTGCTTGAGCAAGGCTCTTAACCTGCTCACACGTATCCTCCATCAGTTCCTTTCGGATAAAAGCTTCTGCCTAATGAGGTAAATGTAAATGCTAGTGAACAGCACTAGCTATTTTAGTTCACACTCAATTGCTGTGTTGTCACCTGCCCAGAAGGGTTTGATTCAGACTGAAAAACCACTGCATATGTGAAAGTATTCTTGGAGAAGCCATTGTTCTGAAGAACTCGAATCGTTTCTATTGACTCGAAATGCAGGAAGCTTTTAGAATGACTCAGCTGCTTGAGAAGAATAGATAGATTGGATGTTTTTCATTTTTGCTTCTTTCTCTGTCCCTGAGGCCTACAGTTTACTTCTTTCCTATTGCTCAGAGCTCATGTTGGCAGGCTGTGGATGTGGAGCTTCTTGCTGAGTATGCGGAGATATTTTGAGACCCAGTGAGTCATGGAGGCTTTCGTTTGCTAAATCTTTAAGATCATTTACACTGTCTTCCCAAACAGTGGGATTGTAGAGAAAAAATTGTTTAGATAAAAGTGTTTCATTGCCTTTATTGGTGATTTAAGAGTTGCTGGTGCCGTCCTGTGGAATATTTCCTTTCTCTATACACCGCCACCAAACTAGATTTTGATGATGATTGATGATTAGAGGCACTTTTATATGGTTTGGGAGATAATGCTGTTTTATTAAACTGCAGTGAGCCTTAGACGAGCGGGAAAACAGCAGCAACAAAACAAAAGCTTTTGTTTATAGCACTCCTCTTTTCTGTTATGTTTGTGCATTGTGTGCAGCATTTTTCCGGCTATACCACAATGCACTAAAAATAATCGTGCAGTTTGATGTAATTATTTTTTACACTTAAGATTATACCGTTTAACATTAGATCAGCCGTAATTCCTTCTTGGAGCTTCCTGCTGCTCTCTCCTCTGTGTGACGCAGGGGACTGTGTGTGAGCATATCAGCGGCTCAGTCAGCATCCAGAAGGACGGTCAAAAATAGACAATTGATCATGATTGATACAAGGAGAGAGAGAGAATAAGAAAAACAAAGTACCAAATGCACAGTAATAGTCAGGGATGATTTTAGCTTGGAGGTGGGTGATGATTTGTGTGCTCTCTCTCTGTCTCTGTGCGTCTCTCGCTCTCTCTCTCTGTCTCTCTCTCTCTCTCTGTCTCTCTGTGTCTTTCTGTCTCTCTGGAAGCAGATGGAGCATTGACCTTAATAACAAGGCTGATGGGATGCAGCCAGGAATACAGCACTGTGCTAGTCAATGGATTATAGTTATTAGCTATTAATCTATGTAGAAGGATTATTGCCACACCACTAACTTGTGTGCTTTTCTCAGCATGGGTATGTCAAGCATAAATTAACCATATGACTGACTAAGTGACCACATACTACTATACCTTTTAACTCCCCTGATAAATCGATCATCCTTAACATTCAGGTCACCTGTCAGTGGTTTTTAATTACATTGATTATCTCATTACATGTCAAGGGGTGGGGTATATTAGGCAGCAGGTGAACACTCAGTTCTCAAAGGTGATGTGTTGGAAGCAGGGAAAAATGCTAGTGTAAGGATCTGAGCGACTTTTGATGCAAATTGTGGTGGAGCATCTCCAAAACACCAGGTTTTGTGGGGTGTTCCTGGTATGCGGTGGTCAGTACCTACCAAAAGTGGGAACTGCTGTAGTCGTGCTCATTGATCCATCTAGGGTGTGAAGGCGAGCCTGTCTGGTACAATCCCTCAGAAAATCTTCTGAAGTATAAAATTGATGAAATAGGTAATGCTGGCTATGATAGAGGGGTGTGAGAACACACACAGCTTGCTGTGTATGAAGATGGTGTAGCCGCAGATCAGTCAGAGTGCCCCCATGCTGACTCTTCTACACCACCAGAAGCACCTACAATGGGCAGTTGAGCATCAGGACTGGGCCATGGAGCAATGGAAGAAGGTGGTCTAGTCTGATGAATCACGATTTCTTTTACATCATGCGGATGGCTGGACATTGCATCACTTTCCTGGGGAGGAGATAGCTCCAGGATGCACTTTGGGAAGAAGGCAAGCAGGCAGAGGTAGTGCGATGCTCTGGAGAGACCTCTGGGAGACCTTGGGCATCCATGTGACACACACCACCTGCCTAAAGATTGTCGCCAGCTAAATACACCCCTTCATTGCAAAGGTATTCCCTCATGTCAGTGGCTTCATTCAGCTGGATAATGTGTCCTGCCACAGTGCAAAATTGTTCAGAAAAGAGTTCAAGGCGTTGAACTTGGCCTTCAGATTCCCCAGATCTCAATCCGACTGAGCATCTCTGGGATGTGCTGCACAAACAAATCTGATCCATGGAGGCCCAATCTCACAACTTACAGGACTTAAAGGATGTGCTGCTAACATTTTGGTGTCAGATACTACAGCACACCTTCAGAGGTCATGTGGAGTCCATGCCTCGGAGGCTTTTGGAAGGCACAAGGGAAAACCTATGCATCATTAGTCTGGTGGGTTATAGTGTTCTCGCTGAATTGTAGAGATATTTCTGGCCTCAAAACAATAATCCCTGCAGCTTAATTTTGGAATTGATTAGCAATTTCTCCTATTCTTTTTCGGTTTTAGCTTAATGACGTGGCAACAGGAAGAAAGCCAGTTGATTTATATGAGCTATTTTGAAAAGGATTGGATACAATGAACAAGATGTGTGTGTGTGTTATGGCTTATTTTTGTGACTTCCGGGTTTGAATAAATTGCATGCAAAAGGGTAACAGTGAGCAAAATGCTGCTATGATGCTTTAATATTGTTGTGGAAAATGGTCACTCACTTCTGAGAGCAGTATTTTATAGCAGTTGCAGATTTTGTAGTGAATCTTTAAAGCTGTTACCTTTTTATTATTATTATTATTATTATTATTATTATTATTATTATTATTATTATTATTATTATTATTATTATTATTATTATTATTATTTCTCCATTTCTGGGTGGTGGATGCATTACGTTTTCAGGCTGTCCATGCTTCTGTCCAGCAATGCCTCTGTCTGAGGTTCTATTTAGTGTGACGTCTGAAGAACAAGGGGTTAAATATTTGGAGTATTTCAGTTTAGCCAGCAGAGAAAGTATGTGGACACCTCATCATTACACGCCTACGTGTGTCGTCTGGAAAACTGTTGCCGCAGTTGGAAGTTCACAGTTTGGAAGTCATGGTTTGCCGAGGTTGCTGACTTCAACCCTGCTGAGCAACCTTTGGATTAATTGGAATGATGGTTATGTCTCAGCAGCAAATGGTAAAAGAACAATATTAATGGCCGTGGTGTCCACATATTTATGACTATAAAGTATATGCTTTAAGGATATTTGACCGATAACAAGAAGGAATAAACTTGGCAGAGGAGGCATCCCACTGATGCCTTTTGGCCTTTGTGTTCATCTTGTAAGTATTAAATCATTGAAGTTAGTCATGGTCTCATTGAAGCCAATGTTTCACAGCTTTATTTTAAATGGAACATTGCTGTTTGCCTGGCAGATTGTTAGCATAGCCATATATTGTGATATAGTAATGCCAAGTATCGTGATTTTCATCATTATCACCCACCCTTATCCTGCATATCAGCAAAATTCCCACACACCCACTCGCTTCATTATTACGTTGCATACGGACAATGAATATAACAGTTCCAGACTGCCAGGATAGAAGCAAAGAACACTGGCACTCAAGCTAATAATATTCCTATGTAGCTTCCATAATTCACGCAGACTTCATTACGCATTAAATAGAAATGTCATAACTTTAGGGACTGTGGTTCATGTCACGGAAGCAAACTTTGTCTGTAACAGATCACGGAGATGGAATAATGGTGTGTCGGATGTCATTCTAGTCCAGGATCGCTGCTGTAGGAAATTTACTAATGCCTCCTCCACTGTGTGACATGGAAGTGCCATCACCACATTCTCACCCACTGTCTCGGCCACCATCACCTGAAGCCCACAATCTGCTCACTTCCACCCTCTTACTCTCTTTCATCCTCTCATGTGTCCTTGTCCTCCTCTTTCTATTCATTTTCACTTATACACCCTCCTTCCCTGGCTGACTCACTTATTCTTGTTCCCTCATTTTGTGTTTCTTTTTCTAGTGTTCTCTGAATATAGTTTCTACGCTTATGACGTTTGGTCTTGCACTGAGATTTCTCTCTAATCCTTTTTTTTTTATTTATTTATTTATTTAATTTATCATTATCTTACCCTCATAAAACCATTCAGACAAACCCAAGAGATTTTGCTTCCTCTCTTCCATTGTGTGTGTGTGATTCACACAGTTCAGAAACTTGCCATTTTCCCATCACATTTGATGTGATCATGGTGGATCTCTGCCCAGTTTACTGTCCTCTGTCCTTCAGGGGGCGGAGGCAGAGTCACACAACTTCAGAGTCCCGTCTGTTGCTATAGCAGCAGCTTCCATGCCAACTGGTAGTGGACGGAGGGTGTAGCCATGCCGAGCTCGGCCCTTCCACCCAGGGGTCAGCACAGCTCACTGAGCACCACAGATACCCACTGGCCCTCCACAATGAATCCATGCTAATATCTCAACTTCACATGCACAAATCCAGTCAGTATCCCATTTTCGACTCAGCGGTTAGTTTGAGTTTAAAGATGCCAGGATTAAATTTATCTTAATCCATGCTTTATTTCCTCTCTCACTCAGTCAGTAATGTTTGTTGACTAGCTCTAACAGTGCTTTATCTGCTGTGCATGTTGAATGTGGGTCTGGCTTGTTTCTCTCAGACAGTATTACTGATGGGGGATGTTCACGGTGTTTTTTACACGGACAGAAAATGGAGAAGTGGATTCTTCATGTATTCCTGGTTTCATGTTCCCTGTATTTACTGTGTTCAAATTCTGTCTATACTTTTTTTTATTTTGTTTTTAATACCTGTGTAGTAACACACACAGACACACACACACACACACACACACACGCTACAACAGTATGGCCATAACTGAGGTTCTGATTATTCTGTAAATATCTGTATTTCTATTTGAACACAGCGTTTTTTAGTTGCAAGGTAGACATGCTAGTCCGTGTCAGTGTGGTCTGCTGTTCCTAGACCTGACATTTCCTCGGTTTCAGCTACATCACGTTTTTATCTTTCATTTGGAATTATATACATTTGTACCAATCATAATTTCTAATGAACATATGGTTGTATTTCTCAATATATGAACAAACTAGTACCCTCGTTTAATCCACTTTAACCGCGACCAAGCATTTACTAAGGATTGAAAAAATGAATGAAACTGGCAAATGCATTGTGTGCATGTTAATGAACAGTCATTGTGTTTGTTCTCAGTTTCATATCAGAACACTCTCTCTTGCGCCTGCATTAAAAGTAAAAACCTTCCATTCACACATTTTCTTTATTTATGTTTTTTTTATTTATTTTTTTTATTGCTTTTCATGAGAATCCAGTCTCGGTGCACACCTCTGTTCTGACCCAGATGTCTTTCATCAAAAATCACAACTAATATCCCTTCAATTTGCATCTGTTTACAACATATTAAAACGTTCGTTCTGATGGATATATTAGTGTTTGGTAATGTAAATCCCTTATGCAAGCATTATTAGATGGATTTAACAGAACATTGAGAGTAATTACATTTCTATGAACCTGAATGTATTTACAGCTGCGCAGAATATGTTCATTTACCTAACGCTTAACTGTAATGCTTATATAAACCAAACAAATGGTTGGGCTTTACGCCAGTCTGTAATTTAAAAGTACTTGCATACTGATTCCACAGGAGGGATCCATTAATTCTGTAAACTGCAACTTCTTTGTAATTGCTGTATAGTGTTGTTGGGTAGTATAAAAATAGTGGAATTAACGCCGGTCTTTAAAATGTACAGTATTTGTTGTGACATCGTAACTTATGGAAATGCCTAGTGTTTGACATTGCTGTGTGTGTATGTGTGTGTGTGTGTGTGTGTGTGTGTGTGTAGATTAGTTTAAACCTGACCTTTTTGGTTCAAGTCACCATGTTAAACATATATTGGCATATACAGCACAACTTGCATATGTAATTGCCTTCATACCTATCCACCTGTGAGATGGTGTCATTTTATAAACCGAGTAATTCCAAGATCCAAGACGGATGTTAATGCGTGTGTATCAACGTGTGTGTGTGTGTGTGTGTATAGCACAGTAATTGCATGCATCAGCCACATATAAGTAAGACACTAAGGGGGGAATTTGTTGCTGGATTGTCAGGAATTTTCTGATTCACTGTAGAAGAGGTATTTTGAATATGAATTCCTGTTTGTATTCAAGATTATTTTAAACTTTTTACATTCACATTTGACACCCTTATCCAGAACGACTTACTTTTTATACAGCTCAGCAGTGGAGTGTTAAGGGCTTTTGCTCAGGAGCCCAGCAGTGGCAGTTTTGGGGGACCTGAGATTCAAACTCACAACCTTCCCATCAGTAGACCACTAAGCTACCAAACCCCCCCATCATTATTTTCCAGGGAGATTTGTGCTCCATTGTAATAGATGGAGAATAGAAAATCTGTAATCCTGTGTTTATAAGTGCTCTCTGCTTGTGGCTGGTAGCTTGAGTTAGATTTAAAAAGTAATAATAGAAAAAGTATTTGTGATACTGGAATGGGAATTAAGAGCGAGCTGAGTGAATAAATGTAGAGCCAGTTTCGATTCAATTCAATTTTCTTTGTATAGCGCCATTTACAATGGACATTGTCTCAAAGCAGCTTTACAAAAATGAAGATAAACAGAGAAAGGAGATGGGGGGGAATAAAAAAATAAATAACTGAATAACTAGAAATAAAAATAAATTATTAAATTAAATTATTTAACTATTTTATCCTTATTTCTATTTTATTTTATCCCTAATGAGCAAGCCGGTGGCAAGGAAAAACTCCCTGGGATGATATGAGGAAGAAACCTTGAGAGGAACCAGGCTCAGAAGGGAACCCATCCATCATTTGGGTGACAGTAAATAATGTAACTGATTAATGTCCTTTCTATAACAGCAATCAGTGGTCCATGAGGAACTATTAGGTCACTGTAGTTTCTGAGTTCATTATAGACACTAATTCTTTGCCGTTACAAGCTGACAGATGTAATGGCAGATCTGTGACGGTGTGAAAGTCCCCAAGTGGCTCTGTCCATGGCTGTCTCCTGGCAAGGAGACAAGGCACATGGATTTCACATGAAAATGATTGTGATTATGTAGGCCAGCAGGTTTCTCGCGGTTTTCCTGTTATACCGGAGTCCATTTTATACATTACACTGAAGAATGAAACGTGAAATGTTCCCTCCTTGTCATCTCCTGTTCGTCATAGTCTAATAGTAACTGCAGTGGACTTGAACTGTAGCCCTAGCCTGGTAGGTTAAAACCTTGAAATCCTTGACATTTCTCATTGATTTTGTTCTCCATGCCTCACATACATATTGAGTAAGCTGTCCCTGCTCTGCTTCACTAAACACAAACTCCATGATCAAGGCTGTCAGGGTTCCCATGTACAAAGCGATGATGGTGTTGACTTTTATTAAGATTACTGTAACCTCATGCTGTCAGGACGGAGCCCACGTAAAATGATACAGATGATTTTTCATCATAACTCGGCATCTCCTTACTCCCTAGACTAGACGCTTGTGTAACATCAAGCTTGATTCAACAAAACAAATTAAAGACCTTAATAGTATATGAACTTCAAAACTATTTTAACTTTTTTAATATATTTCCAAAATGCCATGGAGCATGTTTAGCAAAAATATCCCGTTTGTGTGTCCTCTTCTGTTTATTTAATTAAAAAGGATTAGGAAAGACTGCTGTGCTGGAAGTGACAAGTAAATCTAAGCCTGTCTGAAATCAGTTCTTTGTTGATGAAACGTCTTTTATAATTAGAGGAAGAGTATCTGCTATATCTTTGAAACACGCTACTCATTTGGGAGTTGAAATTGAAATTGCTTTAACAATCATTTTTATTTTTGTCTCTTTTGTCAGTCTTTCTATGTGTCTCAATATTCTCTGCACTCTCACTCACACCCACACTAAGCTCAGACCATTTTCATATTATATAATAAGAGACCTTATATTATGTAACCTTTTCACATCCTTTCTACTCGTATTGTATTTTCTCACGCTAATGTAAAAAATAATAGCGATGAAATTCTCAATATAAACGTTAATGAAATGGAAGTCGATACATTCCTACTTGTAGTTGTATGATAGTGTGTGTGTGAGGGAGAGAGAGAGAGCGTGTGTGAAAGTGAGTTATATAGTATGAGGTTTGACCTCTCAAACTCGGCTGACCTTTAGTATTGACCACTTTCCCTGTTACATGCTGCTTCAGCAGTGTACTGCATTATAATTGGTTAATGGTTTGAGTGATAAAACAGGCAGACTGGAAAATTGGTCAGTTTATTGTGCTAAGCTGCTGCAGTCTGTTGGAGCACATAAACGGTCACAAACTCCTGCATTTTGTTTTATTGGATCATGCAGATGTTTTTTTTTTTTTTTTATGTAGCCCTAATAAAATGATAATGTATACATATGAATTCTTAGCATTTTCTATATAGCTAAACATGTTTAGCGTCTGAGAAATGACAAATGCTTCACTATTCAAGGAAAGGTTACCACAGTGCAGTCATTCAGCCAGAACATGATGGCATGATGCTATGATTGCTAAGCAGTAAGGAAAGTTTAGCATTGTCCAAACTCCATGTCTAGGTTTTGAACAGCACTCAGGTCTATTGATGACCACAAATTTTAATTAAAATTCATTTAATAATTAATACATACTGAGAGATTACCACACCGTGTTTCTAATTTGGCAGTGACATGAACACAGCTTGGGGTCAGAGAGAAGCAAAAAGAGACGGGCTGGGGGGGGCAGAGGGACAGAAGAGGTAGAAGTGTGGGGTTTGGAGATACATGATACATTGGACAATGATAGTGGCAGTTTTAACCCAATATCATCTAAAGCAGGTGATAGACACAGTATAACTGTGTATGTGTGTGTATATATATATATATATATATATATATATATATATATATATATATATTACACACATACACACACACACACACACACACACACTATGAGCAGTGAGAGGTGAAGTGAATAACACTGATGATCTCCTCATCATGGCACCTGTTAGTGGGTGGGATATATTAGGCAGCAAGTGAACATTTTGTCCTCAAAGTTGATGTGTTAGAAGCAGGAAAAATGGGCAAGTGTAAGGATTTGAGCGAGTTTGACAAGGACCAAATTGTGATGGCTAGACGACTGGATCAGAGCATCTCCAAAACTGCAGCTCTTGTGTATATATATATATATATACATGTACTATATTATATACTATATGTACTATATATATATATATATATATATATATATATATATATATATATATATATATATATATATATATATATATATATATATATATATATATATATATATATATATATATATATATATATATATATATATATATATAATCAACATAGAATTCCATAAAGAATCAGAAACCACATAGCAAGTCTGTTAAACCGTAAAGGTTTGCACACTGTATGCCATAAGCATGAACCTCATAATTATCAGCCTGATAATTAACCTCAGAATTCCGGTGCAGAATGAATGACCTTTATACCACAGTGCAATAGAATGCTTAAATCTGAGCAGAAGGTGTCCATTATTTGGTCAAGTCAGAAGTGTAGGATATTTTTTGTGTGTGTGTGTGTGTGTGTAATGGCATGGCTCAGACAGACGTTTCTGCTGCAGCATGAACAATAGGTTAATATTAAAGCTTTTGCTCTAATACGTTGTTTCTGTATTAACAGCTCATACACAGGGACATGTTTTTCAGACGTGCCACATAATCTAGCACTAATAATTGGATTTTTAAAATGAGGCATTTATTTAACATTTATGGAAGGAGTCACAGCAACAGTCACAGTACTTAGCAGAGTTTATCAGCACAAAAAAGTGTTCAGGATAGAGGAATTTATGCTTTGCAATTTCTCTGTAAAATGACTAGCTGTGTTTTGAGACACAGAGAGAGAGAGATGGGTGGGGGTGGGGGTGAGGGAATGACTTTATCACAACTAAAGCAACTGTGAGAACAGGAACTAACTTGTCCCACAGACGTTCCACAACATTAAATCTAACTATAAACCATTAAAAGGCATGATGTAGTGTTTTCGATTGAAGTAAACATTGTAATGATTGGCAAATCACGATGGTAAAAGTAGTATCACACGCTACAGACCGTACTGTTGTACAGAAATCATGCACTTCTAGGGGGGAAATTGGGGTAGCCGGACGTCATGCTGCGTCACACGTTATTTTCCCCGAACATTCTGTTCTCTCCTGAGATTCCTTATCTCACGTTAACATTCCAATTTATTATCTATAACATTCTTTTTAAAGTGACTCCAGCTGTGTCCTTTCGGAGTGAATGTGCTTTATATAGACTTTAAATATATTGACTGGCTACTGTTTACACACCGTAGTATTGGATTGCACTTAAATGTGACCCATCAATGTTGAGGCTTTGGGGGCCAGTTTATTAAATGCTCTTGAGGATTCGGGTTACTGCTTCGACAGTATTTTCATTGTTCACTCACTTGGGAAGCCTCCAAGGCTCACTGCAGAAGAGCACGCTGCAATCCTGGCTGGCCTTCTGGTAAGATCCTGGGGGGGGATGCACAGACACAGAGCGAGGGAGAGACGGAGAAACTGGAAGAGAGAAAGACCTGGAACAAACGAGCAAACACTATGTGCTTTTTATCTGCGGGTACACCTGTGCTGCAAGCATCAAGCAGGAGAGCAAAGTGTTTCTGATTTTTTTCATTAAGTCATCCAGTGCAGTTATGCTTCTAGCCTCAAACTCGTATGGCTTGAATGATTCATTTCAGTCTGTCTTATTGCTTAGGATTTTTGACTTTGACTAGCTTCAGTTTGGTCTTCAGTCCAAAATGTGCCCCTTTTATTTAGAAAGAAGAAAGGAAGTACTGACCCTGTAACTCGTCTGTCCATCCATGCATCCATTCCTTATACTGTTACTGTTAACGTGAACTCTAGAATAAGTAAACGAATGTTTGGAGAATCTTTATGGAATTATCTTTAAAAACAGGGTCATGGTCACTGCAAGGTCATATATCTGAAATTTTTTTGTGGTAGTTTCCTTCTAAAATTGGTATGACGTGAATGATTCATTTCAGTCAATGGGTCTGTTTTATTGCTTAGGATTTCTTTGACTAGCAGCAAAGTCCAAAATGTGCCCCCTTTTTTATTTAGAGGCATTGAAGGAGAAAGGAAGTGACCTTACAACTTATATTTTCTAGTTCCATCCATGCATCTGTTCCTCCAGGCCTCATGCATTACTGTTAGATGAATATTTGGAGGATTTATATGGAATCATCTTTATAACCCACAGATCCAAACAAAGTCACTGCAAGGTCATATATCTGGAGCAATAGTTTCCTTCTAATTTGAAGCATATTGTATACTTATTGAAGGCGTATATACTTAAAAGTAAAAAAGAAAGGTGGTGCAGGCATCCCCATCAGCACCACTGCTGTCTGGTTCTAATAGTTTATTCATGCTTTAGGCTATACCTACATTTATACATTTCCTCTGCAGCTGTCCTTTTGTCACCGAATAGAAAACATCGCAGCATAACGCACAACAAAGCAGGCATGTTTTTGGTGATTTTTTTTTTTTTATATGCTATATTATACACAGCCCTCTCTTCTGCAGTGATACTATGACTTTAATCTGTCTTGACATATTGTCTGATTCTATCCTGTTTGCCAAATGGACCTACACTGAGCATGTGACACAACAAATTATAAACAGGTGCTTAAGTGATGATGATCTTTGTGACTATCACCATGGCAATGGTTTCTTTGACAGGATAAGCATGACGGTGTATGCTGTTTTTGACTCCTTTGATCAACAGCGTTTCTCAGAAAAATACGCAGTGTACTTCTGGTCAAGGAGAAACTGCTGGATATGAAAAGAACAGGTTTCGGTGATTGTTTGTTTGAATTCTGGCTCCAAATCTGATGGTTTAAATATGTAGTAACCAACATCATGACCCTTAACCTGTCAGCTACACTATATTGCCAAAAGTATTCGCTCACCTGCCTTGACTCGCATATGAACTTAAGTGACATCCCATTCCTAATCCATAGGGTTCAATATGACGTCAATCCACCCTTTGCAGCTATAACAGCTTCAACTCTTCTGGGAAGGCTGTCCACAAGGTTTAGGAGTGTGTTTATGGGAATTTTTGACCATTCTTCCAGAAGCGCATTTGTGAGGTCACACATCGTTGGACGAGAAGGCCTGGCTCTCAGTCTCCGCTCTAATTCATCCCAAAGGTGTTCTATCGGGTTGAGGTCAGGACTCTGTGCAGGCCAGTCAAGTTCATCCACACCAGACTCTGTCATCCATGTCTTTATGGACCTTGCTTTGTGCACTGGAGCACAGTCATGTTGGAAGAGGAAGGGGCCAGCTCCAAACTGTTCCCACAAAGTTGGGAGCATGGAATTGTCCAAAATGTCTTGGTATGCTGAAGCATTCAGAGTTCCTTTCACTGGAACTAAGGGGCCAAGCCCAGCTCCTGAAAAACAACCCCACACCATAATCCCCCCTCCACCAAACTTTACACTTGGCACAATGCAGTCAGACAAGTTCCGTTCTCCTGGCAACCGCCAAACCCAGACTCGTCCATCAGATTGCCAGATGGAGAAGCGCGATTCATCACTCCAGAGAACGCGTCTCCACTGCTCTAGAGTCCAGTGGCGGCGTGCTTTACACCACTGCATCCGACGCTTTGCATTGCAGTTGGTGATGTATGGCTTGGATGCAGCTGCTCGGCCATGGAAACCCATTCCATGAAGCTCTCTGCGCACTGTTCTTGAGCTAATCTGAAGGCCACATGAAGTTTGGAGGTCTGTAGCGATTGACTCTGCAGAAAGTTGGTGACCTCTTCGCACTATGCGCCTCAGCATCCGCTGACCCCGCTCCGTCAGTTTACGTGGCCTACCACTTCGTGGCTGAGTTGCTGTCGTTCCCAAACACTTCCACGTTCTTATAATACAGCTGACAGTTGACTGTGGAATATTTAGGAGTGAGGAAATTTCACGACTGGATTTGTTGCACAGGTGGCATCCTATCACAGTTCCACGCTGGAATTCACTGAGCTCCTGAGAGCGACCCATTCTTTCACAAATGTTTGTAAAAACAGTCTGCATGCCTAGGTGCTTTATTTTATACACCTGTGGCCATGGAAGTGATTGGAACACCTGATTCTGATTATTTGGATGGGTGAGCGAATACTTTTGGCAATATAGTGTATGTAGTATGAAGATAAAACTATTGATGCATGGTTAAAAATACATTATACCACTGTGCTTTTTGATTGGTCAGAGGTTATTGATTTATTTTCTTTACCAGTAAACAGATTAAAAATGACTGTGTTATTAAACACAGAAAAAAATATGTATATGTGGAGATTATAGTGTGTTTGTTTTTTTAAATTAACCATACCTAAGTGACCTCTTCAGCCCCTGGTCTGGTCTGGTCTGGTCCGGTCCGGCGTAAAATGAATTACAATTACATTTAATTTTTTAAATGAGTGCCTGGCTATCTGTTTTAGTTTAAGTCTCCTCCCATTCAGATAGGCAGCTATTCAGCTAGGACTCGTAAGACTGGAAATGGGTGTTACCAAGATGGCTGCATGGGGTGTATGCCTTTGTGACACATACACACACAAACTCCATTCAAAAGTCACCTGACCAGTCATGTGTGCGTGCCCCGCGTTAATTTCCGAGCCTCTGGTTTAAATGATCCGTATTTCACTTTTCAACATACTTTCCCACACAGCAGCATGCTGTCTCAGTGAGCACACTCTCTGTAGGAGTCTCTAATCCTCTGACAGACAGATCCACTAGCATGCAAACACACGTTGCTTGTATACTCGCACACTGTCGGAGCCTGGACCCACTGCAGACATACACACACATATATACACACACACACACACACACACACATGCACAGTCTCTCTCTGGAGAGCACTTCCTGATGAGTCACGCTTTTTCTGGCTGTTAGCTCATAAGACTGTTGCTGAGGGACCTTAGTGTCACTAACCCAGCCTGTCTCACAGCCGACCATGTGCCACTCTCGCTTTGAGTCTCCTGTCAGCAGCCTTGTTAGCGCTTCTTCCATTCGCACTAATGAAGAGGTGCAGCTAAAACTGCTGGAGGGGGTGCGATTCTGCCTATAACCCCTTGACTGACCTGATCGCCTCAATGCCATATTTGGCCAGTCACTGCAGAACCGAACCTGCAGAACTCGGCTACAGAAAAAGAACCGTATGCTAAAAATGTTGAATAAAAACCTTTAATTTAGATTTAATTGGAAAGGTTTTTTCAAAAAAATCGTTTTTCTTATATGGGGTAGCATATAAATTATCGTTTGCTTTGAATTGATTAGTGCAACACGAATGTTGTCTTAAGTCATTTTGCCTTGATCTCTCAGTGATAAATCAGCTTATGAGCGTAGTCATTTGTAATACGAAGATTCACCATACGAGTTCATCATTCAGGATTATACACATGCTTTTGAGTTATTTGTCTCTGTCACTTCATTTCACGTTATATGTGGAAGAAGGTGTTTTAGTAGCATCAAATACCTTTTAAGCTGCTTTTTTAAAGTCTTTTATACTACATTTAAAAAATGGATCAGCTTGTGTTTTTTTTCCCTTAGGAGCTGTTTGGAGTGGGAATTGAGATAATCTCCAGCACAGAGAAAAATATAAATATAAATCTGAAATGAAAAAAAATTCCAAGACCTACTACGTGGCAATCATTAAAAAAAAAACCTTTTTAAAGATGCAGTCTGTAATGTTTACAGAGGTTTCTGTACTTCCTCAATGATAGGATGGAAATCTCACCTATCTGAATGTGATGGGGTTATGTAATGTGTTTGTCTCTCTATCTGTTTCTCCATGCCGAAGGGAGCAGTGGTGTGGAGAGTAGAGTGAGCAAACACTCCCTATCATCCCCTCTCTCTCTCTCTCTCTCTCTCTCTCTCTCTCTCTCTCTCTGCACTAAGTGAAGTAACATGCGTCAGAGAAAGTATTCTTTCAGTTCAGTTCTTTTAGGTCCGAATCAATGCAACACGTAACGTGCACTGGGACTTTGCTAGCAAAATCTCTCTCCCTCTCTTCCTGTACTCTTTCTGTATGAATCTCTTTACTTTCTCTCTCTCTCTCTCCCTCATCCACGCTGTCTGTTTTTTTAATGCTGTGAAAATGAGCATTTAAATAATGAATAGCAAAGCCTCGTGTGAGTAAACACTACTGTAGATGTGTAAAGTGGTCTCTGTGTGTTGTTTTCCCCAAGGCGATGATGTTTATGTGGCCTTAATGGGATCTAAAAAGAAAAGAAAATACATGCACAAGTATTAAGGGGAAAAATGCACAGTGGGTATTGTGAAGAACTCTCAGCTGAGGCACGATGTGGCAGTTATGAGGTCTTCTCCGTTCAGCTGTCCTGCCTCAGATAACCGAAATGAGTGGACTGTGCTGGTAGCTACCCAGGATATTTGGTTTTGAGTGGCTATTAGTGTGATATCATACATAAATATACACACTAATTCACACCTAGGAGCCATTTATAGTAACCAGTTCACCTTACCAGCATGTTTTTCAGAGGTGGTAACTAAACCAGAGAAACCACACAAACCTCAATGCAGGCAGAAGTCTGCGATCAGCATGAAGCCAGGAGTCCTGGTGCTGTGAGGTGGTAATGCTAACTGCTACACCGCTGTGCCTGTACATTTCTCTCATAAACATTTTGTCAAACAATAGCTATTATGTAACATCAAAAATACTGCATAAACTTTAGCAGCTGTTCCTAATGAGTTTCGTTCTCTCATAAATCACTTCAAATACCACACAATTAAATCCATAACAGTGGCACAGTTAATTTCAAGAGCCATTACACAGTTAATAGGAACCATTGTGGATTTAATGTTATTGTTAGTGTAAGCAGAGTCAGGACATGCCTCAGTTTTGCATAACGTCTCATTTGCACTATCTGTGGTTTTAGTGTTTGCTTGGGTGTGAGAGCAGAGCCATTAGCTGTCCTCCAACAGCAGGAAGAGAGGAAGTGGGCATTCTTTGATTGACATGAGCAGTAAGGGGTGGGAAAATGTCCGCGTCTCTTCTCAAAGGCACCGCATTGTGTTTTACAAGAATCCGCTGCGAAAAGAAAACAGGATATCGTCGTGTTTTGACAGCAGTGAAAATCTGACATCATTCTGTTTGTTCAGTCGGGAGACATTTTGTTGGCTGATGCTTGTTGAATGTATTGACGCTGATCTGTTCGTGGTAAACACATTTACCATCTGATGTGAGCATACATTCGTGAAATACTCCTCCGATTAAACAGCGCTCTAAATTAACAGCTAATTATGCAGAAGATAAAATATAAGCTGCAGACATTTTGCTATATAATTTATCATATAAACTGTAATAAATGTTGTTTAATATCATTTATCTATTTATTCAACACACTCAAACATTTTAAACCGTTTAATCAGACTTTTTTTTTTATACAGTCGTAGTCCGCTCATTTATATTGTCATACAGAACACACTTCGCTCTGTCTGTTCCTCCAGCTCCCTCGATCTTGTTTATTCTGCTGGAGTCACTCTGATTTCTGTGAGAGTGGAGCCACTTGGGATCTCGTTTCTCTCTTGGTGAAGGGAAAATCACCCAGTTTTGACATTGTGGGGGACGTTTGGCTAGTCCCCATGGGGAAAACGGCTTTTTTAAAACTGCAGCTTTTCTAACCGGGAGCTGAGGGAGGGAATAACTAGGCATGCTCTGTCATATGATACTGTCTCTCTCCCATCTCATTCACAGCGACACTGGACAATCGGTAGTATAGAAATATATGTTCTATAGAAATCAGCGGACAGGCAAAACTGCTGTTTTTTATGTAACTCCGCTAGGTTTCCTTTTAGTTACAGACGTTATGATTAGGATAGATTTTAGGGCATTAATTAGCTTTAATAATAAGTCAGTAGAAGATTCACAGCGATGGTAACATGCATGCACTAGGTGTCTGTAGTGGATGTGTGCACACGGATGTGTGTGCATATTTGCGTGTTTCGTCTAGCCACAGATGATGAAGTGTGATGGCAGATTGGCTCTGAAATGGTAGCATATGTCTTGTGTGTCACCGAGAGCTGCTTGAATGTGATGCATTTATAATATTTGTATTAGTGGGTAAAGCTGACTGTGTGCTGGTACTTGTGATTTTCATGGCTTTTCATGAAAGAAATCTAGCCTGTTATGCCAATTTTATTCAGAACTCCTTCTCCTCTGACTGAAAATCCCAGTTAGTGTCTCTGTAAAATGTAATATAGGAGTAGTTGCATGCTTTACAACCCATTAAAACATGACAGTCGAGTAAAAATATATTAGAGAGAGGCACTAATATTATTATTATTATTATTATTATTATTATTATTATTATTATTATTATTATTATTATTACTAATTACATTTTCTCTATGCGCACAGCAGTACATATTCAGCGCTGAACATACTGAACACAATCTGATCAAAGATGCTAGGTCTGATGAGGAGGAGGACAGTGATGTGTACTCTTAATTATCTGTATGTTGTATCTTCATCTGTTTTCTCTTAACTTTAAGAATAAAAGAGTAAACTGCTACAGTTTTCTGCACTTCCTGTTGGTGACTTTGAAGACAACATCAGTACTTCCATCTCAAAAATGAAACCCTTGGTCATTTTAGGTGGGCCTCTCAAAAAGGACATATCTCTTTTCATATAGTTGAGTAGTTTAGACATGTTCCTGTCCATGGTGTTGTTCTAGACAGATTAAGGCTGATTTAGAGCTAGGTCACTTCTTGTTTTCTTATTTCTACACCTACCTGTGGTTCATTGTTCTGTTTTTGTTTGGGTTTCTGATTTAGTTTCCTCTCTCCTATCTTTACTGCCAGTGTTTGGTATTGTTCCTCATTAGGGTACTGTATTTAAACTCTGTCCTAGTTTCCTGTGTTTTTCTCTTGTTCCACAGTGATTTCTGATTTTTGAGCTGCACAGGTTTGATAATCTGGACTTCTGGTTGATGATCATAGACAAACCATGTTGTAAAGAAAATAAAAAACATTAAATGTTTTGGGACATCTGCCTTTACATGTGCATGAATGTAATAGAGTCGGCCCGCCCTTTACAGCTATAACAGCTTCAACTCTTCTGGGAAGACTTTCCACAAGGTTTGGAGTGTGTTTATGGGAATTTTTGACCATTCCTCTAGAAGAGCATTTGTGAGGTCAGGCACTGATGTTGGACAAGAAGATCTGGCTCAAAGTCTTCGATCTAATTCATCCCAAAGATGTTCTATCAGGTTGAGGTCAGGACTCTGTGCAGGCCACACCAAACTCGCTCATCCATGTCTTTATGGACCTTGCTTTGTGCACTGGTGTGCAGTCATGTTGGAACAGGAAGGAGTCATCCCCAAACTGTTCCCACAAAGTTGGGAGCATGAAATTGTCCAAAATGTCTTGGTATGCTGAAGCATTAAGAGTGCCTTTCACTGGAACTAAGGGGCCAAGCCCAACCCCTGAAATACAACACCTGAATTCAATTCAATGATTTGGAGAGGTGTCCCAAAACTTTTGGCAAAATAGTGTGCTTAGAGATGTAAGCTGTAATTCAGGTGACTTTTAGAAGATTTAACTGATGTTGAATTTCATTTTAGAGCAAAATCTCTCCTGAAAAAGAAAAACAAAAAAAAACTACTGGATGCAGCCGTATACTAATTCGATTTTAAGTGACAAATTAGTTGTGACAAAATGAAATTAACAGCAGATTTAAACTGACCTTATATTTTGTGTGCGTGTGTGTGTGTTGGGTTAAAATGATTATCGTAACTCGCTTGTGAGACGGCCGGTCTTCTGCTGACGACTATTAAAGCTTTTCTGATTTTCACCCATGAGAATAATGAATTCATTATTATTCTGCTGCGAACAGACTGTTTGCCTTTTAGATTTGTTGAAGGAATGAACACGCCTCACTGTCATATGTGGAAGAATTCTGTCACTTTTCTCTTCCTTTCTGTTCATCAGTGCTTTAGCTAATATTTATCAAGCACTGAATTACCCAACCATGTATCACTTTAGACAGACAAAAGAAGGATGGATTATTCCGTATCGAATTCATATCTGTTTCCATGAAGTCACTTCTGCAAATCACCACACCCTGAAAGCATGTCTGAAATGACACATCAACAGTAAACAAAACAAATAAACAATCCAATTATACTTTCCGCTCTCTAGCGCGGCTCACACTTTTGGGTTTTCCAGTACTTTATATTAATAGGTTTATTTATTTCCCCCTTTTTTGGCTCATAAATCTCGCTCTAAATTGGACGACGCAAAGATCCCACAATCCCCACAGCCATCCTGTTGCAACCTGGTCCTGTTCAGTCGGACTCATTTAGCATCCTGTCCAGCATCCTAAGAAAATCCTCCAAACAAACTGGTGTTAGTTTTCCGTCTTTGATTTAAGCAGCACGAGATGCAGTGCGTTGATGCATTTCACTGGCAATACTACAGCTATAAATCATTTTCAGTTCCAATGTTGTGTTCAGCATATGCTCAGCAGATTTGGGTGCACAACTGATGCATACTGTGTCTATATGTGTCTCTGTGTGTGTGTGTGCAGAGAAAAACGTGGACAGTCTCCAGCAGGCCCTGCATCAGTCAGTCTTCCTGTCAGCCATGTCTTCTCAGCCTGGGCGTGACTTGCCACTGTGCTGGGAGCAGCACTGTAAGCTCCTTCCCGGTGTGGCCGGGGTGCAGGCTAGCCGCGTCGCCCACTGGACAGTGGAAGAGGTAAGAAAACCTTATTAGAGCCTTACATTTAAAATGCATGATACAATATTTCCTAAGAAAACAAATGCAATTTCATTAGGTGTTAATGCAAGAAGACAAGAATGTCAACACTTTCAACTGAGAGAAAAGAACAGAAATTTGTTGGGGCATTTAGCCTTGAGTTTTGAGGCGACAGGTTTTATACAGGGAATCATGTTGAACTTGTGTTAATCACACACATGCTCCAGGTGTTATAGATAAATATGTTAGGAATAAAACATGACAGGACATGCTGTTCTAGCAAAATAACCAACACCAGGGTGATGTAATGGGATTAATCTCACCACCATGAAGTTGCTTAGGATGTGGCGTTATAGGAAATTAAAGTGTTTTCGTCCAGTTCTACCCCAACAGTTTGCCATAAATTAGACAGACGTTTTTATTTTACAACTCTTAGAATCGACAATGTGGAATTTTAAACCATTTATAGTTTTTATGATTTGCATTTATTTTGAGACAAGTTAGATCATGTTATCACTTAGGTTGTAGCAGCTATTATAAATGGTCGTTCCCTCACCAACCTCTCTTTTTCTGTCTCTCATGAAGTTAATAACTTAATTTGTCAGGACAAAGGACTGAAGTCTCTAAAGGTCACTTTACCCAGACATCTGATAGATTTCTTCACCTTATTAACAAAAAGGTGTCTGTTATATTTTTAATATATATAAAAAAAAAGATTGTGAAACACTGTAAAAACCGTACAAATCCCTTTGAATCATCTGTTACTGTAAAAATGATAAAAACAGTATTGAATAGTTTCTAGTTTCTATTTTCTATTCTAATCTGGTAAAACCTGTGATTTGAGTGACTGTTCGTTACTGTCAGAGCTGAACACCAATCAGATTTGAGAATTCACCAGAGCTGTGGTGTAAGGGATTTTTCCAAACCTTCAGTCATCCACTGCTCACTTGTACATTTGACGGAATGTATCCTGTCTCAATTTATAATTCAGTTTAATGCAATCATCTGCCAAGCCAAGAAATGGAACGTAGGTGTAAAAATATGTACAACTCCCACACCACTCAGTGCTTGCCTTGCCTTATTATCGTCCCTCAAATAGTCTCGGGACGACTTCGCAAATTATAAAACTGGCATAACGTACAGTCAACAGAACCAGAAGCTTCTGAACAAAACACATCAACAATAATAACGTGATGAGATTGCTGTCACTAAATGTTTTCACTACGTTCAGCAGACTCGCTTTTATTCTTTTCCTCATATTGCTCTTTGGCATTTTACAATGCTTGGCTTCACAAGCCCATTGTTCACATACATAAGCCTTGTTGTTGTTTTTTTTTTTTCCTTTTCAGCTCCATGTAGTAATCTTCTGTTTAGACATTCTGCTCTTGGTTTGTAGGCGTTGTTTTTTAAAAAATGCCATGCACACCATCTGCTTGGGGAAACCACTACAAGTCCATATTTATCCAACACTGATGATTGGTTTCTTGAGTGTTAGTTTCTTTCTTCAGATTCACATATACAAATAACCCTGAAGAGGCTCTGATGCATATGTAGGAAATGTATTAATCTGTTAATCTGTTTCATATCTGTCTGTCCATTTGAACTGTTAAGACAGCCCAAAAAAGGGGAGAGGATGAAGCCTATTTGTGATGGAAACTGGATATACCTCACATTGTTTGCTCAGGTCAAGGTGGTAAACATACACTGTGTGTTGAAACAGATGCTCAGATGTCCTCAGCAATATCACGTCCTCTCTAACCCCGAGGACAGTTCAGCTGTCAGTCGCAATCTTGCTGCTTGTGTTTTCTCATGATTTTCATTCTGCTATTTAATATATCACCCACTTAAATCAGCATTAGTCAAACTGTGGGAAAGAATTGCAGGGGGATGCGGGTAAGGGAAGAGACACAACAGGGCACTAAAATCTAAATGAGATGAGAGATTTTTCATGATAAATACAGCAGACGAGCCAGGCAGGCTTTAGCACGTTTGAACTTTCTGATACTAACTGAAGCGTCCTGGAAGTCTCGTCCTTCCCACCCATTTCACTCCATGATCTCCCCTTCAGCCACTGCTCACAACCTTGGGGTAACCATGGACAATCAACTGTCCTTTTCCTCCCATGTTACTAATGTGCTAGTTCAGTCTCTAGTCATTTTGAGACTGGACTACTTCAACACTCTACTGGCAGGTCTACCTCTGGAAGCAATTCGTCCACTGCAAATGATCTAAAATGTAGCTGCATGACTTGTTTTCAACCTGCCTAAGTTCTCCCACACCGCCCCACTGCTGCGTTCCCTCCACTAGCTTTCAGTAGCTGCATGCATCAGATTCAAAACACTGATGAAAGCCAAGAATGGACCAGCACCATCTTACCTCCAAGCTCTTATTACTCCTCGCACTGCACTTCGCTCCCTCAGAGCCACTAGCACTGCTCCACTGGTCCCACCATCTCTCAGGGTCAGAGGTAGTTATACATCTAGGCTCTTCTCTGTTCTGGCACTAAGGTGGTGGAATAAACTTCCCCTAGATGTCCGTACAGTCGAGTCACTGACCGTCGTCAAACGACAGCTGAAGACCTACGTCTTCCAGAACTAGCTCTTATTTTTCCCTGTTTATTTTATGTATTGGTGTTTTGTATATAAAAAAAAGTTTTTAGGTTAATGGTATCCCAAGTTTGTGACCTATTGAACCAGTATTAATGTATTCACTGATAGAGACTTCAAAGCACTTTTGTACGTCTCTCTGGATAAGAGCATCTGCCAAATGCCAGAAATGTAAATGTTATGGCTCGTGCTCGTGGTGCCTAAAGATGCGCTGATGCAGCTTACTTTCTGATGAGGTGAAGAATGTTTTCTGAAAACTTTCAAAAATGGAGCTTTAAGTTTGTGTATAGAAAACTGACCTGTCTGCAAATTAACGTAATCGACAAGGTCAAATCCAGGTTTCCAAAGTACTGAATCCACATTCACTATGACTTTATGACATGGATTCTCGAATCGTAATCTTGTTTGCTAGCTTGTTCCTGTTTTTATATGTGCTACATTTAAACTAATTCAAGAATTGGGTTTTTTTTTCCCCCTATTTGTTCACATCCAGCTTGATTAACAAGGCATAATGAGGCCTCCTTTCTCAGGCTAGATCCTGCAATGGGTGTTATCCAAACAGCACAAGTAATTTAAACCCGGAATACAAAACTTCTGAATTGCTTACCATTAAGGTACAATGTAGCCTGATTAATAATGAGTAGAGTTTATGCACACTTAAAAGCAGCCAGAGAGGTGTTTATCAGTTGTCCTCAAGGCCCTACAGCTGTATCCACATTTAGCTATATGCAACATCCTTCACTTCCTGTTGTGTTTTACAGCTTCATCTTTCCTGTGGCTTTGCTGCCTGAGGTGTATGCCTTGATCAGCATTTCTGCATTAGTGAATGAGCCCAGTGAATGAGTTCACTATAAGTTCACTACAAGCTAAATGCCGCTGTTCTCTTTTCACACATCAAGCTTACTCGTACCGCACGCAAAACGCTTCAAGGTTATTTGGCAACAGCTGAGGGTAACAAATGCATCTGCTATTAGTGTTGCGGCAATTTTAGGAAAAATAAAACTCTTTCTTTTTGTAACTATTGGGAGAGGATCTTCTCTGAAAATGTGAGCCTGTGTATCAGTTATGATGAACGTCATAAAGCTTGCTATGTTTTACCATGTAGTTTTCATATGGCAAGCACAATAACCTTCATCGTGTCCTCCTTATTCTCTCAGTCCTTGTCTGAATTTGAATGAAACCACATGAATAGAGATTTTCACAGACAGGCTCAAAAACCCCATCAGGGTTCATTAGCCTGCTACACATACATCTTCATTATCAAAACTAACCCAACCTGTGCAGCTAGTGCTACATCATCATAGTGCCTTGTGATTAATAATGAGCCGAATTTAATTGCACTTCTCCTGCTAAAATAGCCATAAATTTACGGTCCTAAGCAGTGAGGCTTTCTCCAGCTTTATGGCTGGTGTGTCACTACAATAAACTCTTCTTGTGCTTTAAAACGGTGATGAAGGTTGAGATAGGGTATGGGCGATGCTCCTGAAAGGAATATCTCTGTTGAAGTGATGTTCAGAGAGAATACCAGGCACTTTGCCAGTGCTCTGTGGCCCTTTTTGCTCTGCACTGAGACTCTGTTTGCCCCATAGTCTCATTACAGGCTCTGCCGGAAACCGTCTTTGCTGCTAACTTCTTTGAACAGTAGTTTTAATTTGTGCTATTCCCTAGCCAATTAGCGCCACCAGTGGTTTACGCAGGTTGTTGGTCCTGCTGGAATCACATATTTTTTTTAAATTTTAAGGTCCAGATTGATTAGGGCCTGAGGCAGAACTGTACTGAAATGAGAATCATACTGATCTAGAATAAAATAATACTTGAATTATGTATTTTGAATTGTCTAAATCTAGATTAAATTTCTCAGTATTCTGTTCAGTGGACATTTTTCATGTTGTGATTTATTTATTTATTTATTTATTTATTTATTTATTTATTTTCAGTACTGCTTTCACTGCATCTCTTCTGCTTTTCCATTTTAATCCCCTCTTTCACCTTTAGTCCACACATCTCTCTCTCTCTCTCGCTTTCTCTTTTTTTTTTCTCTCTCTTGCCACTGGCTTTCCATCTCACTAATTGCTTATTTCTCTTTCATTGTTGCTTCTAAACCTCCCAACGTTCGGATGTTGGAACATCGCTGACTATACTTTCAGTTTTGCGGAGGAAAGTTTCTCAACTACATGTTTTGTAGATGTTATTATGATGCAAAGGTTTTCATTTTCAGCCACTGCTACTCGCTGGTATAATTGTATTGTGTTCAAGTTGTGCTCGTGAAATGGTTCTGAGACTTAATGCACAGTATGCCGTGCTACTGAAAAATCTGACTGCACAATGTGTCTGGGTGGATTTGTGTCTAGGTTGCTGACTTCATCCACTCTCTCCCAGGCTGTGAGGAACAAGCCAAGCAGTTTAAAGAGGAGGTGAGTGAAAGTGACATGATTTAGGCTTTGCCTTCATTCTCCATTTTAAGGTGGCGTGTATTCCACATCACAAGCGCTGAATTCACTACTTCCACTCCCAAATTAGTCTTGTGAAATTGTTAGTACTGCAGTTTTTATTCTCGAGTTTCTATGTAGAGTTTAATATATTGTCCTTATATAGCCTCGTATCATCCGCTAGAGAATTGTGTGTTCAGGAAGTTCCTGCCTTGCTTGAGTGGAATAGACCTTAGCTAGCCTTTTGCTACTACACACTCTGAGTGTAAATCTCTTGAGGACGGTGCAAGGAAGGTTTGTTTATGGCCGCTAATAGTCCAGTCTTTGTTCAATTAAGCAGAGATGTATATTTGAAGTCAGCGCTGTAAGTATTAGTATGCAGGGGATGCTGTGCAAATGAAAGGAACTGTATCTGCTTTGCAATGCAGACTTTTTGTCTACTCCTATCAAAACTATTTGTATTATATAATCAAGAGATGCTAATTATTCATGACATTCACTGAGGCAGTATGCATTTGTTCTCGCAAAATAAAAAGGGGTGCAGTGTTAGGATTCTTGTAAGGAGGACACGTAATGAAAGACGACGGAGAGGCGTACTGTCTCTCTAAATGTTTTTTTTGCCATTTTTACAGACAAAATAACCTGCTCTACTGCTTCTCCCCTTTGCTAGCAAATCGACGGCAAGGCGTTTCTCCTCCTCACACAGCGGGACATTGTGAAGATCATGAGTGTTAAGCTTGGCCCCGCTCTCAAAATCTACAATTCCATCCTAATGTTCAAGCACGCTGAAGACAACCAATCAGCAAGCAGCGATACCAATACATGAAGCCCAGCCGAATCTGACCCACTCCGTCCTCTTACAAGCTTATGTGAATCTAGATGTGTACTGTATCGATGCATTCCAACCTCCCAACTTCCCGTCCCTTTCTTAGACTTAGAGGTATCTATAAAGACTGTCTCTTCTAGGTTTGATTTTCTTCAAACCTCTGACTTTCAGGTTCTAGTGTATGTCCTCTGTTTGATGACTTTCAAACCTGCCTTTAAATGTTTCCCCATGGCATAAAAGTAAAATTGAACTAAGCCATGTTCCAGTACACTTTTCCTCTTTAGGCCTTACCCTTCTCCATCTACTCTAGTAGCTTTCCCCTGACATAAAACGAACTGACAATCAACCACGCAAATAAGAAACAGCCGGCTTTGGCAACAGGGGTTTTCTTGGTGAAGGTGCTATTTAATACAACCCACTAACAGCCATTGATATGTAGGTTTCAGTGATCATGTTTAGTGATTTCAAAAAACCTGGGACAAGGCCCTTTGTGCTTATTTTAGTACCTATTTTGTATAGATGATATCTAATTTTCTCTTTTCCTGCTGATTCATGATCTTTATTTATTGTGCAAGGACAATTGTGCAAAGTTGAAGGAAAATTAATATATTGTATATTATGACTTAAAAAAAGAAAAATGCCAAAAGGATTTTTTTTAAGATTTGAAAAATGTTTATTTTTGTGATGTATTGCGCATTATCTTGCTGACTTTTTTTGAGTGGTTATCCCAAACCTTTTGGATGAGTGTTCAAATTAATCTAAATTGCTATTGAGTTTTAATTTAAAAAGTAGTTCAGATACTTTGAGTGTCATTTCTGTAATGCGTTCACGCTCTCATTAAAACAAGTAAGCTTGCTAGGCTTATAAGCTTTAATTCTAGGTCAGTTACGCTTACGAGACTACTTCTTCAAGCCTTTTATAATCTTGTATGAAATATCAAATCAGGGACGTTTTCTGATAACTAAAAGCCTCTTCTATTGCACACCCCCTAAAAAAATAAATAAATAAAAACAAGCAACTCTTCATATTCAGTATACATTTCTAAAGCGAGTGGAAATTAAGGTAATAAATTGCATCTGGCCGAGTTCAGTCCAAGTGTTAAACAATGTAATTCAGTTTCCTGTTTTTGTCATGCTTTCATGTCTTCTACTTACTTTGGGCCAGCTCAGCTGCAGAACACCAGGTATTTTGTTCCTATACAATATTTTCTCAAGACAGCTGTTGACTGGTGCAACGCTACAGTAAGCTGGTTCCACCTCCAGCCTCCATTATCCAACTTTGAAATGTACTGTAAATATTTCTTAATGCCATTTCTTACAATGACTTTCCTCTTTCTACAACAAAAAATACATTCACAGCGCACAACCCAAATAAATTGCAAATTTCCTGTCGTCTCTCTCCCAGTACTTTATCTCAATTGTACGTGTTTGTCACTGCTGAATCATACATTTGTTCACAGTTTACAAGCTTCAGGCTCAGCAGACGATCTTTGAAGAACTTTGACTTCTTAAGCAAGCTTTTTTTTTTTAGTTTTTCTTCAGTTGAGTAGTAATTACTGAAAGGCATGATGCTCTCAGGGGAAAGAGGAACATCAGTGAGTGTTGAGTGGGTTTTTTTTTTTGCCATATCCTCTGTGCGATTGCCATCTTGTCTTTCTTCACTGTGAGTCATTTCAGTCTAACAGGCTTTGTGGATAAGGCATCCAGTAGTGCTGAGTCTCCGAGCAGAGAGCAGTCTCCGAGCGTTTCTCCTAACACTATGAAGAGGGAAGATTTATAAAATTCCAAGGTGTGGTTTTTTTTTTTTCCCCTTTTAGGCAGGGTTGAGTTACAGTGAGCACTTAAAAAATCATAAGGATTGCTTTGATACTGTCTCTAGGGAATGGGAAACGTTCAGCCTGATTAGGATTACTCTAAAGCCTCTATAGTTAAAGTACTGTGTTATGATGAATGTCACATGATTTGAGAGAATTATGAGAGGCTGCCAATGATTTTAAGATTGTTCTAGATCACCAGAAATGAATTTCGCATATAAATTCTGTAGATCTGGATAGTTTCAGTATCGTGGGCAGCGAAGGAAAGCAACATTTTTATACCAAATGGATCAGGGACGTAGTACATCAGGATGCGATGCTGTGCCAAAAAAAATGACTTATGGTACAAAGTTATGGCTGGTTCTTCTTCCAAATGCATGAGACATTTGACCCCTTCAACAATAGCAAAAGTGAAATATTTAACATTTACTGGAAGAAGCTCTGCATGTGTGTGATTAGATTTCTGAATACATTGAAGCCTTTCCCCAGAACATAATAATGCATTAACGCTGAAACAGATCTGGCACAATGATGGCTAATGGCACACGATTAAAACGTCTTCCTGCCTCATAGCAAAAAAAAATAAGAAGGCATGTCAGTTTCCAGTTTCTTTTTCTTCAATTTTAGTTAAACAGATGCATACATGTATAATATCCTCCCTACATGACATCACACCACCTGCAGTCACATTAAACCTGCACAGGGTTAATAGGGTCAGGTTCTTTTGTGTAGTCAGATTCAAAAAGAGAGGGCTATATGCTACTTAAAAAAGTAGGGGGTCTTTGTTATATGAACATCTGCAGGTTGCAATTTGATTTCTATTCAACTTCTTTTCAGACCTAAATGCGACCCGGATAAAGTGAAGATGAACTTCATACATTTTTCTGTGAAAAGGCAAAAATGCAGCAGCCAATAAAACAGCAGCGCGTCATTCAGCTGCATGTTGATTAAACCTGGCCCGCTAATCTGAGCCTGATTGTCCCATGGGGTCTTAGCCTCCCCTTGATGTTTTAATCAGTGCTTATGGATTCTGGCTGTTATGTACACTATGTGATTGCATGCAGGCGTCAGGGAACACACAAGTGGTCATTGAGGTTCAATAAATCCTTTTGCTGCAGTGAGAGAACGGATGCATTTATCAGCCATTGCCCCACAGAGACTACACTCAAGCTGATGAGATTCATTTGAATGCTGACTGTTGAGGAGGCAGAGCAGGAAGGATGAGAACGATGGGTTAGTGTAACGGCTCAAGCAGTGTGCTGCATCCTCCAGCAAAATGGGCTGCAGCAGCAAAAGCCGGGAAGCATTTATTTAATAAAACATACATACATACATATTCAGCTCATATACATCATTCTTAAACATGCTTGTTTTAAGCTGATTCAGCTTCAGATATGGCTAAAGCAATGTCAAAGATGTGTTAAGTAAAGGTAGATTACATAAATTTTCAAGATTTAGGGGGTTGGGGGTTTGATTCCCACCTGAGCATGTAGTTTGCATGTTCTCAGCATGCTTTGAGGGTTTCCTTCAGCTACTCCACTTTCATCCCCCAGTCTAAAGAAATGCATTGTTGGCAGATTGGCATGTCTAATTGTCCGTAGTATGTGAATCGGTGTATTAGTACGTCCAGTCCAGGATGTTCCCTTCCCTGTGCCCTGACATGGATGTCAAATATGGTCTTAGAGAAAAAGATAAACCTCTATTAAGTATGAAATTTTAGTTTTTCCTTAAACTGTATTAGTATGATTATTGATTATGACTCAAACAGAATAGCTATTATATTTAAATAAATGGCATTTTTATGCTAAATGATTGGGATATACACCGATCAGGCATAACATTATGAGCACTGAGAGGTGAAGTGAATAACTGATGATCTCCTCATCATGACACCTGTTAGTGGGTGGGATATATTAGGCAGCAAGTGAACATTTTGTCCTCAAAGTTGATGTGTTAGAAGCAGGAAAAATGGACAAGCGTAAGGATTTGAGCGAGTTTGACAAGGACCAAATTGTGATGGTTAGATGACGTATAGTGCGGTGTTCCCGGTCTGCAGTGGTCAGTATCTATCAAAAGTGGTCCAAGGAAGCAACAGTGGTGAACTGGCGACAGGGTCATGGGCGGCCAAGGCTCACTGATGCACATGGGGAGTGAAGGCTGGTCCGTGTGAGCTGATCCAACAGACGAGCTACTGTTGATCAAATTGCTGAAGAAGTTAATGCTGGTTCTGATAGAGAGGTGTCAGAATACACAGTGCATGTAGGGTCAGGGCTGTTTTAGCAGCAAAAGGGAAACCAACACAATATTAGGTCATAATGTTATGCCTGATCAGTGTATAAATACCATGCAATTTGATGGTGTAAATATCTTATGCAAGTAGTATTGATCATCATCCAGGCACTACTGCATAAGTCCTCCTCCAGTCTGTGCAAATTAAACCCGTGATGAATAAGGGTAGGTTTACGAATGAACTAGAAATGGATACAAACCTCTCTGCTTGAACAAAAAAAAAAATACAAAAGTAGCCAGCAGATTTCAGCAAGTTGACAAAGTTAAGCATTAAAACATCCCTTCAAACCAAATTTAAACCAATCTCCTCAGACTTTCCACATGTATGAAGATTTAGTGAGAATGGATAACATTTGACATACTTACTTTCAGGTTTTCCATATTACTGACTGATCTTTACTGACAATTATTACATGAATTTTTACAGTTTTCCTACAATTATTGAAAAAAAACATGTTTGTTTGCAAAGCCTGCAAGCCAAAATCAGTAAAAGATATATATAGGTGTTGCAGAGCAGCACAAAGACATGGATATTTGTATTTGTATTTGTAATTATCAGCTGTAATCTGATGCACTGTAATCAGATGGACAGACCCTGAGAACATTATCAGAACGTTATCATTTTTCCCGATTAAGTCAAGTCAAGAAGCTTTTATTGTCATTCCAACCATATATAACTGTCACAGTACACAACATAACAACATAGAGCTACAAAACAACACAGAGCCAAGGGCAGACGATGCATCAGATGCATTTCTGATGTGAACACTAAGTGAGCCGCTTGACCTGTACCTGATGCATTGTGCTGCTAGCACCAGATTGGCTGATTGTAAAATTGCATGTACTCAGATGTTCCTAATAAGGTGATGTAAGGATTTAATGCAACCTTGATGGGACAAGTCCTACGAAGGACACCATGCACACACAATCACACACGGATTTATACCTAGGGGTAATTTATCTTAGTCAAACCAGCTGCTATACTGGGATGTTTGAGGGAGGTGGAAGGAAACCTTGGGAATATAGACAGTCCACTGAGCTCAGGATCAAATCTGTCATGCATTAAAAGAATCCTGCATACAGACAGCTATGTGTCTGAAGAGGGCTGGTCAATATCATTTGTTCGTCATAACTGCAAAATTTGCCTTTGAAGAAATCGAATGTTGTGTATAATAGTTTCATAGCATACAGGATGCAGTGTAATCATTTTGGTGAAGCTTTAACTGGTGCCATGGAGCTGCAGCTTCCCCCTAGTATAGAGTTCAGGTTACTGTCTGTGTGTCTTACTGGGTTTCCTGGAAGTTTCCTCCCACCTCTCAAAAATATGCAGGTAGGAGTGTGTGTGTGTGTGTGTGTGTGGTGCCCTGCAATGGACAGTCCCCATACACAGTGTTCTGTGATATGATCCGGATCTATAACCCTAACTGGTATAAAGGAATTCACTGGGAATGAATGAATATATTCTTTAACCATATTTAAAGGTGCTTTTTATAGCATTAAACATCACAACTACAACATATAATGATATATTAACAGTGTAGTGTTTTTTCAAAACTAGGATATGGGGTATAAAGTAAAAAGGAATAATCCCGACCCTTTTAAGCTGCTTATAGTACCAAATTACAATGTAATTATGTTCATATTCTACTCTATGAAAATGTAATGCATTCAATCAGGTTTTAAATGAAGCATTTGATTAATTCATTTAAATAACATGTAAAATGCATTCGAAATCTACTGTAATTCGTTCACTATGCTCTGTGGCACACTAATTATTTGAGGCTTATAACAGATTAATTGCCATATTGATCGATGCTATATAGCTTGCAGCAACGTCGGAACAGTAAAAAACATCCTTTCTTTTAATGATGTGAATATTTGGTCATCCAGATATACCAGGTATACTTCATGGTCAAAAGAATGTAGACACCCACCATCTCAACCATACCGTATGTGGGCCTTCTTCCAACTTTGCCACTTAGTTGCTAGCACATCATTGTTTATAATATCTTTGGATGCCATACCATTTCTTTTTTCCTTTACTGGAACCAGGAGGCCCAAACTTGTTTTTGCACAACAATGCCCCTTGTGCACAAAGTGACCTCCATAAAGACATGATTTTAATGGTTTTAAGGTTGGTGTGAAAGAACTCGAGTGACCTGCACAGAGCCCTGAACTCAAACCCATTGTTTACCCCTTTGCCTGACAGTACTTAACCTCTTTTGTGACTGAATGTCAGAAATCTCATCAGCTACACTTATATACACTAAAATATAGTAGAAAGCCTTCCCAAGAGTGTGAAGATTAATATAACAACAAATAAATCTGGAACCACATGTTCAACATGTGTGACGGTTAAATGTCCAAAAACTCTTGGCCATATATTTATGTGGCACTTTCTTGGCAACTTTAACTTTCATGTCTATCTCTAAGTCTGTATACAGTAACCTATCCTGAGCACTGGTTCTGTGAGGCTCTCAGTTCTATTTCTATATCTATTATAATTCTTTATACATATAAAATAATGTTTAGAGTTTTAAGTCTTAACTGTTATGCTCAGTTATGTTTTAACAGTCCACTAGTAAACATACCTAGCACGAAACCAGCTTTTTTCTTCCCATTATTAAACCAAAAACCTGTTTATTAAACTTATATAGACGAATTTTATTTAAAGACGATAAATGTGTGACCCGCTTTGTTCTTCCATTACCCAAAGTACTTCCTTGTTGCTTTTATGTGTAAAATACCTACTGGCCTTTTCTAAAAAGGACTGACTCTCTCTCTCTCTCTCTCCCTCTCTCTTCTGATACGGCGGTATCATAGCAACAACAGCCGCGAATCAGCGCAACATCAGCATCCCGCCATCATGAGCGCTGGATCATGAGCGCAGTGTTGCTGTTTCCTTATCAACTGCCCTGTTTATAATCCCATTGTGCTGGAATCATTGCCTTTGGCTGCTTGACGGGATTTATAAGTTACACTTTGGGTGGTGTACAGCCTAGTGAAAACCTGGGCGGGTTTCAAAACCATAACTGGAGTGAGACTCCAATCTGGCAACCCCGCCTGGCTGTGAACTCTCCATTCCGGACTGGACACAGCGCTGTGCTGACGGACTGATGGACGGGTAGACAGAGGGGCAAGCACAGGGAAAGAGGATAGAGGAGAAGAATGGATGGATTCGCTGCTGCGGGTAATAAGAGGATGGAGCCGAGCAGTTTCCCTGTTCATGCGGAATTACGCGCGGGTTTCCACGTTTTTCCTCACTGCGCAAAATGATGATCTCGGCGGACAGAAAGTTTTGTTGATCATCGCCTGAATTCGGCTATGACACTGATGCACAATTCTCACTCGGTAAGTAACGTTGCTGTATAAATGCAGATATTTGTCTTTTCTTTTTTTTTTTAATCACACACTGATTTTATTTTTCCTCCCTTCCACCCGTGTTGCTTTATTGTGGATACTGTCACGACGCCTAAGCACAATTATCTGTATTTTTAACATTTCAATTATTCCCCATCTATTGTGGGCTTTTAGGACCACGCTGAGCCATTCAGATTTATGGCTGTATGGTTCCATACATCACTGTAAATGTGCGTGTAAACACAGAACAGTGAGCTCAGTGATCGAGCATACATTTCCACACACACAATTCCTACAATTGCTGAGACCATGCTCTGACCACTGTCTCCACATTTCCTCTCAAAACCACTGATTTCAATTAGAAACTGCTTCCATTTGGTTGATTTTGAAAATATTAGACTGATGTATAAAAGATAAAAACCCTATAGAACAGTCTGAATGTATTCAGAGATGTACATCATCATTTCTCCACACACAGTGTTGGTGTACTGTAGTTCCACCAGTGCAGAGTAAATGCAGATGGACGATGTAAGTTGATTCATTGGAAGCAGAAAAGCACATTCTGGTTGACTTTACAGACATAGTTAATTATGTGGATGTTTTTTTCCCCATGTGCATGGTGGGAATTTTATCATCATCCATCATTTCTGTATGTTCATATGTGCCCCTGTCCCATTAGTCCACAGTAGCAGGATCGTGGTTATCCTCAATGCACGAGAACATACACTGCTGTAATTGTGTTGTGCACTCGTGGTCTTTGTTGAGGTTTAAGGAGCCACAGATACACTTCACTAAATGGTGGAGAAGAGCAAATAGCTCATAGATTATTCAGACCAACAGAACATTACAAACAATAATAAAACAGATACTTTTGATGCAGCCCAAACCACTAATACTGTAGATAGATGCTTTTAAAGAGATGTGAACCACAAAGGAGGGGTTTGTGCTGTTCCAGCCGGAGTGTTATGAGTCTTATCTTGCAACAAAATCTCAAACTATCAAAACAACTACAGCAGAAAACCTAGTGAACATATTCCCTAATCCAATCTGTATCAGAGCTGATACTAACCTGAAACTCTGAATCAGTGCAGGATCAGAGCTGTTTGTTCTGATTTACTCCACTGATGCATTTTACCTGTGAACACCTCTTGTATTGATTGACCTGGTGCAGTTCATGCATGTGAACACAGTCTTAAAGCAAGCATCACTGCATCTGTGATGTTTCATATAACCTGGCAACAGATGCCCGCAGACACTTGGCTCGGTTATTAAGAAGATGTCAGTGTTGAATACATATCAGATACAGAGCTCTGATAACTATATCATCTTAAAAATAGAAGTGGAGCATTTTTTCCAGTCTGTCATTCTTTAAAATGCATGCTTTGCCATTTTTAAGGTCAAAAATTCTGAGTGAGAGAGTGTGAGATGCGTCATGGCAGCAGTAGCTGATCCCTGTAATCACCTGAGGTTGATCTTTTGAGCAGGGCTGATGGATTGTTTTGTGCTGGAAGAATTATGGCATGGTTTTATTCTTCACAATTTTTCACTCCTTTGCTTCAATATCCAGTAAAGAAAAGAACAGGAACCATTTCTCTGCCATATTATTATGAGTGTGTCCCAAATATTGACGTTTTGACGTATTGACGAAAGGAAAATAGTTTTTCTGCAGTGAAGCATGGTGCATTATCTTGCTGAAAAAAAGGCCACATCCATGAAGATGTTTCCTTGGTCTGCAGCAACGTTTAGGCAGGTAATATGTGCCAAAGTAATATCAACATAAGTGCAAGGAAATGTTGCCCAGAGCATCACATTGCCTCTGCCATGCTTGCCTTCTTTCTATAGTGCATTCTTGTGCCATCTCTTTCCTAGGCAAGGGACACACATGCACCCAGCTGTCCACATAATGATGTTAAAAAAACAAACAAATTATCAGACCACTGTTCTGTGGTCCTGTTCTGATGCTCACATGTCCGCTGTAGGTGCTTTCGGCAGTGGACAGGGGTCAGTATGGGCACTCTGACTGGTCTGCAGCTACACAGCCCCAAACACAGCAAACACTGTCTGTCACTGGTTGTTCTTCCTTGGACCACTTTTTGTAGGTACAAACCACTGCATATTGAGAACACCCCACAAGACCTGCTGTTTTGAAGATGCTCTTACCCACTCATCTAGACATCACAATTGATCCCTTGAGTCACAAAATTGCACTTGTCAATTTTTCCTGCTTCCAGCACATCAACTTACATCCCTTGACAGGTGGCATTGTAACAAGATAATCAGTGCTATTCACTTCACATAACCTGCAGCTGTCTAATATCAGGCTCACCATTACTAGACTGTTGAAGATAAAAATACACCCAGTCTTTTCCAGCTGTTCAGTTTGGGTGAGTCTGTGCTCATGATTCTTGTTCTTGACTGACAGGAGTGGAGCCTGATGTGGTATTCTGCTGTTGCAACCTATCCACCTAAGGAATTGACATCTTGTGCATTCTGAGATGTTTGTCTGTTCAGCACGTTTGCAGAGAGTTACTATATAGACACTGATTTTTATTTATTTTTTTTTATTTGCTCTCTTAATGTATTTCCATTCCCAGCTAACCAAGTTACCATAAAGCTTTACCTACAATCATTTTTCGGTTAAAACTTGGCTGGTCAGTGGTAGCTCAAGCGGTTAAACCTCTGGGTTGTTGCTTGGGGGGTCAGGGGTTCAAGCCCCAGCACTGCCAAGCTGCCACTGTTGATCAATTAAGCAGGGCCCTTAACCCTCTCCCCTCCAGGGGTGCTGCATCATAACTGCCCCTGTGCTCTGACCCCAACTTCCTCAGCTGGAATATGTGCTGTAATGTAATTGTGGCGAGAATAAGAAAGGCTTCTTCTTCTATAAGAAAGAGATATGAATTTAATTGGGATATGTTTCCTTTAGTTAGAAATCTGACCTGTCTTATATACTGCACGAGCTGTTCATTGGGCACTGTAGGTTTGATCCCAACAAAGAAAATCCAGCCCATAACCTCTTAATCCTCCATGCCTGTTTTTTTTTTTTTTTTTATTTGCTTAGATTATGCTACAAACATCACACGTGAGAGGATCCCTAAACCCTTTAAGCATTCTTTGGATAGTAATAGGTTCTTAACTTCCTACAGGGCTTCTACTTAAAACTCTTTACTAAAAACAGGTTGTTACAGATGGGTGCCTGATTAAAATAACATAAAGTGTGCAAAGCTTGGCATATTTTCAATGCACTTTGGCTCATTTTCTACAAGTCTTGAGATTTGTACTGGAGCAAAACATTTTCTAAAATGTAGGGGAGGTCATCCTGGAAGAGACCACTCCCATAGAAATGCTTTATCACAGTATGAAGGTGATCACTCAGAAGAACTTTGTATTGATTTGCAGTCACTCTTTCCTCTAAAGGGACAGGTGGGCCCAAAGCATGCCAGCAAAATGCCACAGCATAACAGAGCCACTGGTTCTTCTTTTATTAGTCACCTGTCTGTACATAGAACCTTTCAGAGTTCCCCAAAGGGACCCTCTAACCTTTATTTGTAAAAGTGTACAGTGTAATTGGTATCTGATGTGTATTCATCACAATGTGTACTGTGTAACTCTTTTTTTTCTCAGTGTGACAATTCATCAGGAGCTCAGTATAAACATCCCATTAATCAGAGCCTTCAAGAGGAGGATAGATTTCTCGTTCAAGTCCTCAGTGAAGCTCTCTGTAGGTTTCTGTCTCATGCCATCTCTTTTGGCACTGTCCTTTTGGCTTGCTTATAAGGCTTCTAAACTCGAGCTGCTTTGCGACAACATGCTGTTAAAAATATGCTCCAAATGTATATCACTTACAGTTTTATAATAAGGGGCCGTAAGGAGTGTGAACGTTAACGTCTGTATTTGTCAGCTTGGATGTATAAATTAGTGAACTAATATGCCTTTACCTTCATTGTTTCTCTTGTAACTGGAACTGGAATGATATCCTATTTCCTTTAAGCCATGTCACATGAAGTAATGTAGCTCCTTAGAGTTTATTCAGGGAGCTGAGTGAAATTTTATACTTTACCATCTCAGTAGATGACAGTTTAATTTCCTGATTTATTCATCCATGAGGACTGCATATCAAAGTAAAGGTTCACACTGTGCCAACTCAAGGACACACACTTGTTCATGGCTAATGACTCACTGTAATAAAATGCACCATAATACCGTAACATTCACCAGCTGAGTTGGTGGTGAAAGTTAGCTAGCTGCTGTATCCTCCTCATGGGTGCTGAGTGTGGAGATTTTGTGTTTCGAATGGGCACAATAAGGCTAATTGTTAGTTTAATGATCTTGTTCTTCACTGGGGCATATTTCACTGCTCATTAAACTCTATATAAGCTTATCACTGGGCCATGTGGATCTGCCTCATTATTAGAATACACACATGTGAAGGGAGTGGTATGTTGAGATGGATGTATTTGGTTTCTGTCACTCAAAATAATCTGATGTTTGGATATACAGCTGCTGACCAGTTCACTTTAGGGGTATATTTCACTTTTCTAGACGACATGTTACCCATACAATCAAATCAGACATTTGAAGAAGCCTGCAAGAGACAATCTGGTCTGCTGAGAGGATTATTGATGATCCTCTGCACTTAATCCAGGAACTATACTCTTCCAGAATGAGGAAACAGGAAGGAAAAATCATTTCACACTTCGCCATCCCTGGCCACAACCTCTTTGAACTGCTGCCCTCTGGCTGGCGCCCGAACATTTAGACACAAGATCAGCTTTTTCCCCACAGGCCATCTCCCTCATGAACAGTTCACTGCCTCCAAGGACACTCTTGATTTTTTTTTTTTTCTTTCACTGTGGATATTATAATCGTGCACATTATTATCTAATGTGCAATCACTCCTATGTGTGTACCTGTATATGGCCCTACCTTCTGCACATTGCATTATTCCTTGCATAGCATCTGTACCATGTCTGTTCTACCTTAAGCTTTATTGTGTCTTTTCGAATTGTAATTATTATGTGTCTTGCGGTCATGTTTTCGTATGTACTGGAAGCTTCACTGACCAAGTCAAATTCCTTGTTAGTGAACAGTCTTGGTAATGAAGCTCTTTCTGATTCTGATTCTGAATAATAAGCTTTCTGATCAGTACTGAAGGTTAGGGCTGATATCGTTTTTTTTTAATATCCTGTTTGTTTTGTGGTGTTTGTGAATGGTCAGCCTCACCCATGTTTACTTCCATTATCTACAACATGCCACTTGGGAATGTTTTCACTCGATTTGATGGACTGTAATTTCAGGGTTATTAACAAGCATATATATAGCAGCTCCCTCTCTATTATTTATTTATTTTTTTTCTCTCTCTTTTCATGCAAATTCACTTCGTTAGATTTCTCTCACCGCTCTGCTGCCTGCTCATCAGCAAGGTCAGATGTACATGCTTCAGATCCATGCTGTGCATGGCTCATCCCTCTGACCTATAAATCTCTGTCACTGACCTCAAGGACGACTGTGAATTCATATGTCACCCTCTAAGACACTTTTCATCACCTTGTTTACACTTATCCTCTGCTGTTTGCTTGGCGGTGAGGAGGATATAGACCGGGGTTACAGACAATGTATTTCTTGGATACATTATATATAACACTTACACTTATATATAACACTATATAACACTACAATAACTGAACATGAATAATCATGCACGGATAGCTGAATTAAGACTTTCTTACGTATGAACTAATGATGAGTTAAGGCATGTACTAATCAGGAAGTAATGAAGAGCTAACCTTAACTACGACGGGAGTCTTTCGTGCGTGAATAATGACCACCTTAAGTACATGTTAGTACATGTTTGTTAGATAATGTGTTAATTAACACGTAGGAGTAGATTAAATCAAACATGCTCTATCTGAGACTAAAACACCGGAAAACAAGCTTATAGAACCCTGATTTTAGCTGTGAATACATGGAGGGAATAGAGATTTGAAAGAGAAATAGACAGACAGACAGACAGACAGACAGACAGACAGACAGACAGAAAGATAGATAGATAGATAGATAGATAGATAGATAGATAGATAGATAGATAGATAGATAGATAGATAGATAGATAGATAGATAGATAGATAGATAGATAGATAGACACTTTATTCATACCATTGGAAAATTTACAACAATTTGACAACTTATACAAGTTTAAATTATTCACTTGAATTCTTATAGACCATGTTTGATTTAGATTAGCGCTACTTGTTAATTAATACGTTAACTAACAAACATTTAACTAACATATTTATTTTAGTTAAGGTTAGCTCGTCGTTAGTTTGTGATTAGTTCATATTTTAAATCATCATTAGATCATATGAAGGTATTAGTGTATGATTATTCATGTACTAATGCTTTTTAATGTAAAAATGTAATGCAGTTTTTTAGGACTGGCTTAATAAAGGTACAAATACGATACGTCAAAGAAATTATGAATCTGTGTTTTAAATGCAATTCATCATGTAGGATGTGGCAGCTTAGTAGTTGAGGTGTTGGACCACAGATCACATTGATGTGAGTTTGAATCCCAGGTCCACCATGCTGCCACTGCTGGGGCTCCTTAAGCAGGGTTCTTAAACTATAAATCGCTTAGTTGTATAAAAAATAAGATCAGCTGTAAGTCACTCTGGATAATGGAGTCTGCTAAATGCCAGAAATCACGTAGTTTGTAACTGAATGGAGCATTTTGTAAAAAGAGCCAGTCACTATTACTCTACAAGAAGGCATGATATAAAACTGCCAACAAAATGTGTTAAAGTCATGTAAATCTAGTAGCCCTGACTCTAAACAGAAGAACTGCATCGGGGGTTGCAGAGCAATGAAGGTAAATACATATGTGACTTCGGGAGATTCAGATACAGGTGTGATAGCAGCAGCAAATCTATTTCCTGTTACTACACTGTTGGTTTCCCTTCAATTGCTAGTGCTACCCAAATGAACTGACTGTATGAGGTGCAGTGATGTGATAGTGGTACCATACAGCACAACTCATACTGAGAACTGGAAAATATTTAAAAGTTGTGAGTTGCAGACCTGGACAAATATGCTTTTCTGAACATAATATAGAGATAATGTTCAAAGCTTCGGTCCATAATCTTTTAGAAATTGTCTATAAGATTTTTTTTTTTGCGGTAATGCATCCTCTCTGATGGTACATTTTATGTTTTACCTTTTCATGATAGTGTTAGCTTGACCTTTAAAAATTTTCAACAGTTTCAACCAAAAACAGAAAAAGAACTCGGTATAATCATGACTGCTTGGTATGTAGAAATATAGTACATTAATAGCTTTGACCTGAGTAATTCCGCATGTTGCTTTATCCATCTTTTTTAAGAAAGATATAGCAGTCTATTTAGAGTATATGTTGCTGTTTGGAAAGCTTGGGTTTTAGAGCGCTACTAAGTGTTGCCATTGCTTGATTTTATCTTTTACACCTCTAACAGTTTTCTAACAGTCATGACTATAAAAAGATATATCTGATGTCATGCATGCCTTTAAGTACCACTTTCCACATCTCCTCCTTGCTGGATAGTGAAGCACAGGAGTGATAAATTGTGAGGAATAAAACCATGCCATAATTCATCTAGTAAAAAACAATATATCAGCCTTACCCTGGAGATCAACTTCAGGTGGTTTGTAGGTCTCTCTCTCTCTCTCTCTTTTTCTCTAACCCCAGCTGTAAGGAAAAATGCTGAAGAGGAGTACCCAGAAGATATGATAGACTGTGTTTTTCCAATGTCCATATTTGGATCTAAGAGAACACAAAATAATGTAACATGTTGCCCTTTGGTTTTGAAGTTTTCCTCCTTTGTGGGGAAAAGGAATTTAATGACCACTGCACTGTGGCAGTAGATTCATCACCACAAATTAAGAAAAATGGCCACTATATTCTCAGAAGGGAGCGGGTGTACAAGTGTCTCTGTGTGTCGCTCTGCTGCTTCAGAATTGATGGACCTTGCTCGTGGAAAGCCAAGTCAGTATATTGGTGCACTGTAGAACACTCAAAGATTTCAACCTTGCAGTGAATACAATTACAACCATCAAAACACTACTACACGTGCTGGTACATGCAGAAATAGCAGGATATTTTACTGTCTTTATTTTCACACACACTACAGAAGCACCATTACATTAATTTATTATGAAAGAACATCTAGATTCATATATATATATATATATATATATATATATATATATATATATATGTAAAAAATATTGTATTAGGGATTATTATTATTGTATATAAGGATTTAAGCGAG